>NC_091177.1:34562469-34862469 GCF_040958095.1 Procambarus clarkii
CACCAGGAACGGCTGACCCCCGGCAGGAGGCGGGAGAATCAGTAGCAACACATCAGATAATTCTTAGGAGTAAATCTTATATTTTGTAAATGAACATATATATAAGTTATATTTTGTAACCTGAAAAAGGTTCCACTAATCGATTTAATAACGAAAATTGACATCAATAACAATATAGAACCTCTTGTCATCATTCCCGAAATTGCTTACTTACCCTAGGAGGTTGAGAGCATTATCAAATACAATCATGTTCTGCACACTGCACATTACTTGTTGATATGGTTGATTTTATTAGATAAGAGGGCTTATCAACTGTGGTAAGCAACAGCCTAACCCATCAAGCTACCAAAAGACAAACCTGTACCCGCCAGGATTTGGAAGCTTAAGAGCTGTGAAAACGGACTACATGTTACAGGAAAACTATACCTTATTTAGCAAACTTCTGGCTCCTAAAGTGGTTTGAGAAGCGTAGATACCTTTCTGGTGCTTCATACATTACTGTTACCGCATATGTGAAACTACTGTTGATGTTGTTTTAAATTCCACTACTCGGAACAAATAGTTCCAATTCAATTCATAGTTCGGGTTCATTCTCGACTCACAATCGAGAATTCTTTGTGTGAATCCCGAGCAGGACAGAAATGCTTGGGCACATTTCCAATCACCTAAGCCCTCTCTTTAACTAGGAGTAAATAAGGACCCAGGAGTTAGTCAGCTGGTATTTGTGTTGAATCCAGGGAAGGGTCCGTAATTGGTCCTTTGGGGGGAACCTCGATATAAGAGTAACATTTAAATATATATACACTGGCTGCCTGCCCCTCGACACAATGAAATGTTATTCTTCCGACAGTAGTATTTGCAAAAAAACTTAACACTTTTATATCTGATAATATCTAGTTTTAGCTAGATTACTAGGTTTTCTTCAACTACAATTCATTCCACTTTGTTATATTTGCTATCTACTCTTCAACCCGTTCTCGCAAATTTAATAAGTCAATATTGACTTATTAGTTGCGTGCATAGGTGACATACTTAACATAATAGTTTCCCTTGAAAAGCTTCATAGAAAACACCGACCTTACCTAACCTACTTAGTATGTTAAAATAAGCATCTTATAGCTTCGTAATTACAATTGTTACTTAACCTATTATAGGTATAGGTTAGGTAATAATTGTAATTACGAAGCAATAAGATGCTTATCTTAACATACTAAGTAGGTTAGGTAAGGTCGGTGTTTTCAATGAAGCTTTTCAAGGGAATCTATTATGTTAAGTATGTCACCTATGCACATATTTAATAAGTCAATATTGACTTATTAAATTTGCGAGAACGGGTTGTACTCTTACACAGAGGGTATATTTCTTTAGAGTGCTAATATTCGTCTACATTTCAAATTTCCATACATTACCGCTTATTCTACATCTGTTAAAGATGAGTATTATGTTTTGGCCACTTTATCAGACCCTATTGAAGACTTATATGATGTAACCTCTGTGTCGGTACTAATATATATATTGTGACGGTGTTCCCCCCCCCTTATATTTCTCCCACGCCAGCTGTAAGAGTCATATCTACTTTACCCGAACGTTCTCTGCCTTCCAGAGAACCATTTGACATATGTGGGAGCATGAGGTGTTCTCGTATAGGGGAGAAATTAACTAAAGAAGAGTGTTTTGGCCAGTGGCTTAGGCCCTTTTGGACGCCAAGATGGCGCCGACTCCTACGTTTTCGCGCCAAAATGTTATGACGTCAGTGGCACCAGATTGGCCAGGAACGGTGGCACCAGATTGGCCAAGAACGGTGACGTGGTACAGGGAGCCAATGAGAAACGCTCCTGGCAAGTGTGACGTCACGAGTGGAGGTAGGTCCGGGCCGACTGCAGACGTAGTTGTGAGGAGGAGGCGACGGCCAGGAGACCGACTCCAACCCTTCAAGAGGTTGTGGAGGAGCACGGAGCCTGCAGAGAGAAGCAGTACACAGAAGACGCGTTTTTGGGTGTTGTGTTGAGGTCCTGGGAAGAGCATCAGTGTGGTGTGGGGTGTTCCCTACAGCAAGTCGTGAGCTGGGACCAGGAGCTTCAATTCAACCCTCAACAGAGGACGAGTCCACATCATTTATGGTGGAAGTAGGTAATTCAGTTTTCCCTTCCATTCCCCTTTAGTTAGCGATTAGCCAGAGTATCTTCTATGTCGTGAGCAGGGCTCACCAATGTCTATGTTTCTAGTAAGACACAGTTGTGAAGGGAGATGCTATAGAGCTCTCACGAGATATATATATGGTGGTGTGATTGCAACCTGTGATTTGATGAAGAGATTACTGTGACGAGGACATTTATATTTACATGTCAATTATATATATAGTTCGTGCCAGAGTTATATAAATAAATATACAATTTAATAGTGTAAGGCTGTGTGCCTAGAGTTACCTCATTATTAAATGTTGATAAAGTGAACTATATATACTGGAGTTATTAAATAGTACATTCATATGCCATAGTGGTTAACTGTGATTATGCCCAGTGTTGTGGTATACTGTGAATATGAGGGAATAATAGGCGCCTCACGCCAATAGTGTGAGTATAGTGAGGAAGTAAGTAGCTTGAGGAAACAGTGAGGAATGTGAGGGGGGGCGTGGCATCTTGCGAGTTGCCAAACGTTCGATAACACTGCATGTGGAGCGTGGGAACGCACGTCAACTGGAGTGTTGCCATTCCCGGAGAGTTCCAGAATTGTGAAGAAGCGGAGAGAAGGCTGCTCATTTATTCCTTTGCCATGTTGTTGATGCAGAGTTATGATTCTTTGATCTTTTAAGTAAACTACAAAACCACCACCGTGTTTGTGTCAACCCTCCATTACCTTGTTGCTATTGAGAATATCAAAGAGTGAATGATTCAAACATATACTTACCTGTTACCAAATTGATTAGTATTCCCTAGGGCCACTACTATATTAGTACTATTCCACTGAGGTATTCCTGGACACGGTAAACACCAGTTGGCGACCTATAGTGAGCGGTAGAGCCCTCTGTCGGGACGGGCACATGATCAAGTGAAGTGACCGTGTTCTCACTCGTCTTTATGCTACGAGGCCAGCCGGAGACAGACTGAGAGCCTCTCCTGGTGAACAGTGGCACCGTGAGGATCGAGTGCAGACCTGTGGGGGCTACCGTAAGTAACGTTTATCACTACTAATATTTGGTGGTGACTGGCCAGAGAGAGAGACCCCCAGACATTGGCGACCTCGCCAGGATTACGATTACGATTGAGGACGAGAAGGTAGCAAGGTTTATTGACACCAGGGATGAACAGGTGCTAGAGGATTGCACCAAGGCGCAGCTGCAGTTAATAGCTGACCACTTTGGAATCCAGTTGAGATCCTCAAAGGTGGGAGAAAGGAGGCTTGAGATTGTGGCACAGCTCAAGACCCGAGATTAGGTTTCAAGGGAGGAACGGCCACAGACACCTGCCAGTGCAAGGCAGAATTTAAGCATTGGTGGAAGCAGTAGGGGATCCAGCGGCAGCCGGAGCAGCGTCAAGCTGGAGATGATGAGGCTGCAGCTGGAGGCACAGCTGCGCAGGGAAGAACAAGAAGCACAGCTAAAGCGTGAAGAACGAGAAGCACAGCTGAAGCGTGAAGAACGAAAAGCACAGCTGAAGCATGAAGAACGAGAAGCACAGCTGAGACGGGAAGAGCATGAGCATGAAGCACAGCTGAGACGGGAGGAGCGCGAGCTGGAAGCCAAGCTGAAGCGGCAAGAGATTGAAGTCAACAGAGAGGTTGAGCTGAAGCGGGCTGAAGTAGGGCTAGCCCCACCCGCACCCCCACAGCAGGAGGACCGCCGGGTACGAGAGCGCGATTTACCGGTCTTTGTGCCTAAAGAAGCTGAGGGCTTCTTTGACCATTTCGCTACCTTGTTAGCTTACCTCAAGGTTAGCTACCTTGAAGAAGTGGCCAAGAACAGAGTGGGCGGAGCTGGTCCAGGGTAGGCTCACTGGTGAAGCTCGCGAGGCTTACAACATGCTTGACCTCGAGGAATGCACCAATTATGATGCAGTGAAGAGAGCAGTGCTTCACTCGTTTAAGCTGACTCCAGAGTGTTACAGGAAAAGGTGCGGAGAATGTACCCGTTCGCCAGGTAAATCTTATGCAGAGACGGCGAGGGACATGGAAAGAAGATTTCTGAAGTGGTTGAAAGCTGAAGGAGCTAAGTCAGCTGAGGACACAAACAGCTAATGGTCATGGAAAAAATTATGTCCGTGCTCTCTACTGAGATCAGGATTAGAGTCAAGGAGGCGGACATAAAAGACCTGAGGGCTGCTGCCGACAGAGCCGACATGTTGGAGGAAGCTTTGCGACCACGCAGAGAGGGACCTCACAGGCCACCGGTGTACTCTGGCTATGGGAGTGGTTTTAGGAAGACGAACGGATGGAGGACAGGAACGAGTTCTCCCAAGTCCCACTTCTCGAGTGGAGACGGTAGGGGACTGAAAAGTTTTGTGGAACCAGTCAAGAAGCCCCTAGCTGAGAGTGCTGGATCTGTTGTTGGGCCGAGGGATGCTACGAGGGAGACGACGGAAGGCGCGAGGAAGACCCACGGAGCGATGGTCTCTGGAGGCATCGCCAGGGCAACACCTCCAGAGTTGTCTCCTCCAACGTTGTTTCCCCTGTCGGCCGAGCGGACAGCACGCTGGACTTGTGATCCTGTGGTCCTGGGTTCGATCCCAGGCGCCGGCGAGAAACAATGGGCAGAGTTTATTTCACCCTATGCCTCTGTTACCTAGCAGTAAAATAGGTACCTGGGTGTTAGTCAGCTGTCACAGGCTACTTCCTGGGGTGGAGGCCAGGTCGAGGACTGGGCCTCGGGGACACTAAAAAAAAAAAGGCCCGAAATCATCTCAAGATAACCTCAAGGGCGAGCGGTGGTGGAAGGTCACTGCCATGAAGAGTCCGCTGCTACAACTGTGGAGGATATGGGCATTTCGCGCGGGATTGCAAACGCCTTAAGCAGCGTGGGAACGTTGCTTTCGTTAGGATGGAGGACCAAGTGGCCGAGAACGTGCGGGGTGAGTCTGTACCAAGTGTGGAGAAGAAAATTCACCCGTTCGTGTGTGAGGGGACGGTAAGGATGGGGGAGGCAGACCCCGTTCCTGTGAAGATATTGAGGGACACCGGGGCTGATTTTACCCTGGTGAGTAGAACCCTGTTCCCCGAGGATTATGAGAATGCCAGTGTGGGGATGGCTGTTGTGACCACTGTGGGAGGCCCAGTGAGGATGCCCCTGCACAAGGTAGCATTGGATTCTGATTATGGCTGTCAGACCCTAGTGGTCTGCGTCTAAACCTCAATGCCCAAGATGGAGGCGCAAGTCATCCTTAGGAATGACGCCTGTGGAGGATGTGTCCTCCCTAACCTCGTGAAGGGCAAGGAGTGCTTGGAGCACTACAGAGAGAAAGGCGGAGTATTAGACGCCTGTGGGAACGGGAAGGGAATCGCCGAGGTGGCGTTCCCTGTATGCGCTGTGATCCCAAGGCGGTGCAACGAGCACAGAGTGAGTGGATCTGATGGGGCTGAAGAAGAGACGTCTGACAGCCTGGGGGTCGATCACCTCTTCGTGGAACTCGGAGAACAGGTGGAGGGCAAAGGCAACCCGGATGGTGAGCTACAGGTGACCCTCGCCAGTTCTCTTAGGGTGGACCGCGCTCGTCTGGGGGAGTTACAGCAGTTGGAGTTCCCAGAGTTGATTCGGAGGCCAAAGGAGGACGTGCTGGTCCTGAGAGTGCCACACATTTTTATCTGCAAGATGAAGATGGGATGCTGATGAGACAATGGAGGCCTGTGAGAATGGAGGCCAGAGAGGAACCTCTAGGTATGAGGCACCAGGTAGTGTTGCCGGCCCAGTGCAGAGCGGCAGTGCTGGATCTGTCGCACTCTGGGGATTCTGCAGGTCACCTCGGAGTGACCAAGACTCTACGCAAGATCAGGGACCATTTCTACTGGCCGGGTATGGACGCCGATATGAGGCGTCACTGTAAGACTTGCTTACCTTGCCAGAGAGCAGGAACGAGTGTACCAGCGACACCAAAGGCCCGTTAGTCCCTGTTCTTCATTTGGACCAGCGTTTGAGCGTCTGTTGGTCGACGGGGTAGGATCGTTGCCACGGACGAGAAAGAGAAACACCTACCTGATGACCATCATGTGTGCGGCGACAAGATTCCCGGAAGCAGTGCCGATACGATGCTTGACGTCAAAAGGTGTAGCCGGGCAGTTGCAGCGTTTTTTCTCTTGGGTGGGAATGCCCAGGGAAATCCAGACGGACTGTGGGAGTGTATTCAAGTTCAAGTGGTTTAGACAGACCTTGTCGAATTGGGGAGTAACTCAGATTCGGTCGTCGCCCTACCGACCGCAGTCGCAGGGGGCGATCGAAAGGTTTCACTCCACACTGAAAACCATTCTGAGAGTGTTCTGTGCGGAACAAGGAGCCGAGTGGGATGAGACAGTGTATCCTGCATTGTTTGCTATACGGAATGCTGTAGTGGAGTCGCTGGGTTTCTCACCGTTCCAACTGGTATATGGACATGAGGTACGGAATCCTCTATCCATGCTGAGAGAGCAATGGGCGCCAGGAGTGACCGTGGGAACGGTCAGCGAATATGTGCAGAAATTTAAGGAGCGTCTCGCATTGGCGAAAGAACTAGCAGGAAAGCATTTGAAGGAGGCGCAGCGAAAGATGTCAGAGTTGTATGACAAGAAAGCTACGCCAAGAGAGTTCCAGGTTGGGTCCCAGGTTATGGTGTTACTGCCAGGGAAGAGCCGTGTGACCGAGTCACGATTTGAGAGACCGTATAAGGTGCTAAGACGATTGGGTCCAGTAAGCTATGAAGTCAGCAAGCCGGACAGACCTTGCAAGACACAGATGTGTCATATTGACCGTCTGAAGCCTTTCTTCCCTGAAGAAGGAGGAGCCGCCGTGCAGGACGGAACAATGCCACGAGAACGACAGCAGAAAGTGGTCTTATGCGTGCAGGTGAATCAAGAGATTCCAGCAGTGGAAGGAAAATGGTCCAGGGCGGACGGCACCCATCTCTCCAATGCGGAGAGTTTGGAGAATATCGGAGTCAAGCTTAAACACCTGGAAGGAAGACAGAGAGCTGATCTGACGGACCTGTTGAGAGAGAATGCATCACTTTTTACCGACGTGCCCCGATTCCACAAGAGTGTGACGCACGAGGTAGAGGTGAGGGGACGCCAGGCCTATTAAACAGAGTGCTTATAGGGTCAGCCCTGAGAAGCGAGAATTGATGAGGAAAGAGGTAGAGTACCTTGTTGAGAATGACCTTGCCGAGCCTAGCAACAGCGAGTGGAGTTCCCCGTGTTTGCTGGTTAATTAAGAAAAGTGACAGTACATACCGCTTTTGCACGGACTACAAGAAGGTGAACTCCATCAAAGTGGCAGATTCTCACCCCATGCCCAGGGTAAGTGATTGCATCGATCAGGTGGGTAGTGTCAGATATGTGTCCAAGGTCAACCTGCTCAAGGGGTATTACCAAATCTTGTTAACTCCCGAGGCTAGAAAGATATCAGCTTTTGTGACACCAGATGGACTGTATCAGTAAAAAGTGTTGCCCTTCGGGATGAAGAACAGCGGGAGTTGTTTTCAACGTATGATGAACGAGTTGCTGAGAGGAGCCGAAGGCTGCACTGTATACATTGACGATATAGTAGTGTACTCCGACGATTGGGAGGCACACCTAGAGCGACTCAGGGAGCTGTTCAGGAGGCTGGAAGATGCTAACCTGACCGTGAACCTAGCCAAGAGTGAGTTTGTGAAGGCCCATCTAGAATACCTAGGCTTCGTAATCGGTCAAGGAGAGGTTACCCCTGTGGACCACAAGGTATCAGCTATTAGAAAGTACCCAATAACCAGGACACGGAAGGAATTGCTGAGGTATCTTGGGATGATTGGATACTATCGTGGTTTCTGTAAGAACTTTTCTACGATAGCGCATCCTCTGACAGAATTACTCTCTGAGAATACACGATGGAAGTGGGGAGATGCCTGCCAGGAATCTTTCGGGAAGACGAAGAACCTGTTGACAGAGGCCCCAGTGTTGATATCCCCAGATTTTACAGCAAGGTTCATTCTGTATGTAGATTCCAGTGATGTAGGGATAGGAGCCATGTTGGCCCAGGAAAGGAGCAAGGTACATAGGCCTGTCGCATTTTACTCCAAGAAATTCGTGAAGTACCAGCGTGCCTATAGTACCATCGAAAAGGAGGCTTTGGCTTTAGTAATGGCCCTACAGCACTTTGACGTGTACATTGGGAGGAGGGGCAAAGCCTGTTCTCGTTTTTACAAATCACAACCCTCTGACATTCTTGTACAAGATGAGAAACTCCAACCAGAGGCTGACAAGGTGGGCATTACTACTACAAGAATACTGGTTAGAAATTAAGCACATCAGAGGGAAGAGCAACGTGGTAGCGGATGCCCTTTCCCGAGTACACTAAACGGATATGACTTATTTTAAGGTGATGGGTATGTGATGGTGTTTCCCCTTTATATTTCTCTCACGCCAGCTGTAAGAGTCATATCTACTTTACCCGAACGTTCTCTGCCTTCCAGAGAACAATTTGCCATATGTGAGAGCATGAGGTGTTCTCGCATAGGGGAGAAATTAACTAAAGAAGAGTGTTTTGGCAAGTGGCTTAGGCCCTTTTGGAGGCCAAGATGGTGCCGACTCCTACGTTTTCGTGTCAAAATATTATGACGTCAGTGGCACCAGATTGGCCAAGAACGGTGACGTGGTACAGGGAATTTTAAAAATTAACGTAGATATATGACCGAACCTAACCAACCCTACCTAACCTAACCTAACCTATCTTTATAGGTTAGGTTAGGTTAGGTAGCCGAAAAAGTTAGGTTAGGTTAGGTTAGGTAGGTTAGGTAATCGAAAAGACATTAATTCATGAAAACTTGGCTTATTATATATATATATATATATATATATATATATATATATATATATATATATATATATTGTTGGGGTATTGGTATAATAGTTCCACTCTCTGGTGGTGAGCAACAGTTATCTGCTCAAGGTCACTCACCGTAGCCCTGCGGGTCTTCACTCTATCCTCACGGCGCCACTGCACGCCAGGAGAGTATCCCAGTCAATCCCAACCGGCCTCTGATTGAGAAGGAGTGGGAACACGACTCGTTCACTTAACTGTCGTGTGCCCGCCCCAACAATTGGGCTTTACTGTTAACCACAAGGTCGCCAACTGGTGTTTTCGGTGTCCAGTAACACCTCAGTGGACTGGTTGAATTGTGGTAGCCTTGGCAAGGTCACACTCAATAGATCAGGGATCAGGCAGGTACTTACTCTTATCACTCTTTGCTTTCAAGTATAATATAGCCACAAGATAAATGGAGGGGATGATATAAACACAAAAGTATTTTGTATTTTACTTAAAATTCATGAAAGATGTCACAAGGTTATATCAATAATAAATCAGCTGATCCTGGCAGGAGTCGGTCGTTCCCACGTATATTATACCCTCACCAAGGTGGCAACACTTCCCCCTCTCGTCAATGTCACGATCAGCTGATCGCCTGGCTCCGCGCGAAAGTTTATTGCTTGTTTATCTGGCGTCATGCGCGCTGTTTCTTTAAGTTCTCAAGATCACTAGAAGCTCGCACACTCGATATTTGCAACAATAGCACGTATTACTTCGCTACACTGTTCTCGGGCTTAAACAATCGTTTCTATAATAAATGCAACAATAATTCACTGTAACGGTTTTACACTGCCCTTCATTCAATGATATCTTATGAAGTATTTAACACTGGAGTTCTCAGTACTTCCTTTCGTGGGCGATAACACAATAAATCACTGCACTTGCAAATGAATATTCAATGCATGAACATAGATATATATAATAAAGATACTCAGACATCAATAAATGGTAAATAAATAGTTACTGGGCACATAGCCTAACTTCCAAATACTGGCATAATATTATATATAATTTCTCACTATATGTTCACATTAAAGTCTCCTGTAAGACTTTCTCAACACAGTAAATCATCGACTTATCCGGGTGCCTGTACACAGCAATAATAATCATGAATATTATAAGTACTCTTGATAGTACTATCCTGCACACTGGTGCTTTATTGTGACATGGGTGAGACTTGCTCACGACATACAAAATCCTCAGGCTGAATAATATAGCCGAATAATATAGCTAACTAAAGGGGAATGGGGAGGGATACTAGAACCACCTACTTCCACCTATCCTCCGATGAGAGTTGAGTTGTAGCTCCTGGTCCTGGTGTCGGGAACACCCCCACACACACACGTCGTCGTGTCCTCCAGGAACTACTCGCCGTCCCACCGTTTAGCGCGTCGTCTCCGTGCCTTCTTCCCTGCAGGTCCGTGCTCCTCCTTGACTTCTTGTAGGGTGGAGTCGGTCTCTTGGCCATCGACTTCTCCCAGCAACGGCTGCCTGCCTACTCCTCGGCGGCAGTCGTCCGGATTCCCAACTAGTCCTCTTCTTCCTCTGCTACCCAGTGGCTCTGGTTAGCCACTACGCCGTCACGACTGGGTGAACTGCTTCAGACGTCGCCTACGTCACTGCACAGACTTCACTTCTTCTTGCACAGTACCTGACTTGGAGCACTTGTTGCTCAATAAACGTCGATTCCCTCTCTGGTTCAACACATGAACTAAGGAAGACTTCACAGAGTACTGGCAGACTTCAGGTGACGCGTAAATCCACGGGAGCGGGAAACAACTGTCAAACTGACAGGACCAATCGTCGCACGTCCAACCTCCTTGACGTGTCGTGTCTGACTGATGGCGCCAACGCGGCGCGCTGCCCGGACCCCCCTTCCTTCGTGACGTCACATTTGCACGGGGGGTTTTCATTGGCTCCCTGTGCCACATTGCTGTCGGTGACCAATCCCGGTGCCACTGACGTCACACAGTTTTGGCGGGGGAAACAGGAGAGCCAGCGCCATCTTGGCTTCCTAAGGGCCTAAACCACAGGCCAAAATATTATTGTTTCACAAATTTCTCGGCTCTCCGAGAACACTCCACTTTCCCACATATATCAAATTGATGCCTGCGACGTAGAGAATGCTTGGGAAAGTGGACATGACTCTTACTGCAGGCGTGGGAGAAATATAAGGGGGGGAACACCGTCACAATATATATATATATATATATATATATATATTTATATATATATATATACATATATATATATATATATATATATATATATATATATATATATATATATATATATATTATATATATATATATATATATATAGATATATATATATGTCGTACCTAGTAGCCAGAAACGCACTTCTCAGACTACTATGCAAGGCCCGATTTGCCTAATAAGCCAAGTTTTCCTGAATTAATATATTTTCTCTAATTTTTTTCTTATGAAATGATAAAGGCTACCCATTTCATTATGTATGAGGTCAATTTGTTTTATTGGAGTTAAAATTAATGTAGATATATGACCGAACCTAACCAACCCTACCTAACCTAACCTAACCTATCTTTATAGGTTAGGTTAGGTTAGGTAGCCGAAAAAGTTAGGTTAGGTTAGGTTAGGTAGGTTAGGTAGTCGAAAAACAATTAATTCATGAAAACTTGGCTTATTAGGCAAATCGGGCCTTGCATAGTAGGCTGAGAAGTGCGTTCTGGCTACTAGGTACGATATATATATATATATATATATATATATATATATATATATATGCAAACAAGCCTGAATGGTCCCCAGGACTATATACAACTGAAAACTCACACCCCAGAAGTGACTCGAACCCATACTCCCACAACTGGTATGTACAGGGACGCCTTAATCCGCTTGACCATCACGACCGGACATAAGGAAGTGATAGCCGAGGCTATATGAACCACTTCCCCGCCGGCACTCGGATGGTAATCTTGGGCATAGCATTTTATCAAATTACCTCCATTCTTTGGGGCACACGTGAGGAACACAAATGCAAACAAGCCTGAATGGTCCCCAGGACTATATACAACTGAAACTCACACCCCAGAAGTGACTCGAACCCATACTCCCACAAACTGGTATGTACAGGGACGCCTTAATCCGCTTGACCATCACGACCGGACATAAGGAAGTGATAGCCGAGGCTATATGAACCAACTTCCCCGCCGGCACTCGGATGGTAATCTTGGGCATAGCATTTTATCAAATCACCTCATTCTTTGGGGCACACGTGAGGAACACAAATGCAAACAAGCCTGAATGGTCCCAGGACTATATACACTGAAAACTCACACCCCAGAAGTGACTCGAACCATACTCCCACAACTGGTATGTACAGGGACGCCTTAATCCGCTTGACCATCACGACCGGACATAAGGAAGTGATAGCCGAGGCTATATGAACCACTTCCCCGCCGGCACTCGGATGGTAATCTTGGGCATAGCATTTTATCAAATCACCTCATTCTTTGGGGCACACGTGAGGAACACAAATGCAAACAAGCCTGAATGGTCCCCAGGGACTATATACAACTGAAAAACTCACACCCCAGAAGTGACTCGAACCCATACTCCCACAACTGGTATGTACAGGGACGCCTTAATCCGCTTGACCATCACGACCGGACATAAGGAAGTGATAGCCGAGGCTATATGAACCACTTCCCCGCCGGCACTCGGATGGTAATCTTGGGCATAGCATTTTATCAAATCACCTCATTCTTTGGGGCACACGTGAGGAACACAAATGCAAACAAGCCTGAATGGTCCCCAGGACTATATACAACTGAAAACTCACACCCCAGAAGTGACTCGAACCCATACTCCCACAACTGGTATGTACAGGGACGCCTTAATCCGCTTGACCATCACGACCGGACATAAGGAAGTGATAGCCGAGGCTATATGAACCACTTCCCGCCGGCACTCGGATGGTAATCTTGGGCATAGCATTTTATCAAATCACCTCATTCTTTGGGGCACACGTGAGGAACACAAATGCAAACAAGCCTGAATGGTCCCCAGGACTATATACAACTGAAAACTCACACCCCAGAAGTGACTCGAACCCATACTCCCACAACTGGTATGTACAGGGACGCCTTAATCCGCTTGACCATCACGACCGGACATAAGGAAGTGATAGCCGAGGCTATATGAACCACTTCCCCGCCGGCACTCGGATGGTAATCTTGGGCATAGCATTTTATCAAATCACCTCATTCTTTGGGGCACACGTGAGGAACACAAATGCAAACAAGCCTGAATGGTCCCCAGGACTATATACAACTGAAAACTCACACCCCAGAAGTGACTCGAACCCATACTCCACAACTGGTATGTACAGGGACGCCTTAATCCGCTTGACCATCACGACCGGACATAAGGAAGTGATAGCCGAGGCTATATGAACCACTTCCCCGCCGGCACTCGGATGGTAATCTTGGGCATAGCATTTTATCAAATCACCTCATTCTTTGGGGCACACGTGAGGAACACAAATGCAAACAAGCCTGAATGGTCCCCAGGACTATATACAACTGAAAACTCACACCCCAGAAGTGACTCGAACCCATACTCCCACAACTGGTATGTACAGGGACGCCTTAATCCGCTTGACCATCACGACCGGACATAAGGAAGTGATAGCCGAGGCTATATGAACCACTTCCCCGCCGGCACTCGGATGGTAATCTTGGGCATAGCATTTTATCAAATCACCTCATTCTTTGGGGCACACGTGAGGAACACAAATGCAAACAAGCCTGAATGGTCCCCAGGACTATATACAACTGAAAAACTCACACCCCAGAAGTGACTCGAACCCATACTCCCACAACTGGTATGTACAGGGACGCCTTAATCCGCTTGACCATCACGACCGGACATAAGGAAGTGATAGCCGAGGCTATATGAACCACTTCCCCGCCGGCACTCGGATGGTAATCTTGGGCATAGCATTTTATCAAATCACCTCATTCTTTGGGGCACACGTGAGGAACACAAATGCAAACAAGCCTGAATGGTCCCCAGGACTATATACAACTGAAAACTCACACCCCAGAAGTGACTCGAACCCATACTCCCACAACTGGTATGTACAGGGACGCCTTAATCCGCTTGACATCACGACCGGACATAAGGAAGTGATAGCCGAGGCTATATGAACCACTTCCCCGCCGGCACTCGGATGGTAATCTTGGGCATAGCATTTTATCAAATCACCTCATTCTTTGGGGCACACGTGAGGAACACAATGCAAACAAGCCTGAATGGTCCCCAGGACTATATACAACTGAAAACTCACACCCCAGAAGTGACTTCTGGAAAAGAGCGGAGGTTTCCACACTGCAGTTTACACTAAGGAAACGAATATAGGAATGTGCCTAAACGCCAACAGCGACTGCCCAGACAGGTAGAAGAGGAGTGTTGTTAACGCATATGTCGACCGTGCTCTCAGCCACAGCTCAGAATGGAAGCAAGTCGACGAAGAACTCTGTAGGGTAAGGCAGGTCCTAGTCAACAACGGCTTCTCCAATGGTTTTCGTCGAAGACATCATAAGAAGGAAAGTGAAACGCTATGCAACCTCTGAAGAGACAACTAACACAACACCTATACCCCCCTATTAGACTATTTTACAGGAACTTCTTTTCCACAGCTCATAAAACGGAGGAAAGGGTCCTGAAAGATATTGTTAATAGAAACGTTATCCCTACAGACAAAAATCAGAGGATACAACTGACGATTTACTATAAAACCAGAAAAAACGGCCAGCCTACTCATGAGAAACTCTCCAGACACAAAACAGAACGCTTTAAAAGAGACTAACGTCGTCTATGCCTTCAAATGCCCTCTTGGGGACTGTAAGCTCCAAAAAACCCAGTATATAGGCAAGACAACAACATCTCTTTCTAGGCGTTTAACGATGCATAAGCAACAGGGCTCCATTAAGGAACATATAACCTCTTCCCACAACCAAACCATCGCCAGAGAAATCCTAGTAAACAACACAGAAATCATCGATAGATACAGCGATAGCAGGCGGCTTGACGTTTGCGAGGCACTACACATCAAGAAGTCAACACCAGCAATCAACAGCCAATTAATGCACAACTATATTCTACCCACCTTAAGACTCCGCTCCAATATAGAAGCATCAAGAAATATAGACCAATAGGCTTTCTACAATCACTTCTATTCAATACCCGTTGTTTCGTGTTCTGTCTTGTGTTGATGAAATTAATACCCTATTAATACCACCTCTTGTTCTGTCTTGTGTTGATGAAATTAATACCCTATTAATGCCACCTCACCCCATCCACCTCTCTCAAATGTAGATATAAAATCGGAGATGCGTAAGTTCTATTCAGTTGTGTATTTGTAAACTAAAGTCTTTGAAAATGTAATAAGTTTTACGAAACGCGCTCGTGTCGCGTCAGAATTGAAATAAAAATGAATTTTGGAGAATTGATTTTTGATTTACCTCCAACAGTGAAAAGAAATGTACGAAAGATCGAGAAAATTCGTGTTAGAATTATTAATCTTACTTTTTCGGTCATATTTAATAATATATGTCTACAGGAAAGACTGCTACCAAAATATACTAATATATATATATATGTCGTACCTAGTAGCCAGAAAGCACTTCTCAGCCTACTATGCAAGGCCCGATTTGCCTAATAAGCCAAGATTTCCTGAATTAATATATTTTCTCTAATTTTTTTCTTATGAAATGATAAAGCTACCCATCTCATTATGCATGAGGTCAATTTTTTTTTATTGGAGTTATAATTAACGTAGATATATGACCGAACCTAACCAACCCTACCTAACCTAACCTAACCTATCTTCATAGGTTAGGTTAGGTTAGGTAGCCGAAAAAGTTAGGTTAGGTTAGGTTAGGTAGGTTAGGTAGTCGAAAAACAATTAATTCATGAAAACTTGGCCTATTAGGCAAATCGGGCCTTGTATAGTAGGCTGAGAAGTGCGTTCTGGCTACTAGTTACGACAGCTATATATATATATACATATATGTCGTACCTAGTAGCCAGAACGCACTTTTCAGCCTACTATGCAAGGCCCGATTTGCCTAATAAGCCAAGTTTTCATGAATTAATATATTTTCTGAAATTTTTTTCATATGAAATGATAAAGCTAAACATTTCATTATGTATGAGGTAAATTTTTTTTTATTGGAGTTAAAATTAACGTAGATATATGACCGAACCTAACCAACCCTACCTAACCTAACCTAACCTATCTTTATAGGTTAGGTTAGGTTAGGTAGCCGAAAACGTTAGGTTAGGTTAGGTTAGGTAGGTTAGGTTGTCGAAAAAACATTAATTCATGAAAACTAGGCTTATTAGGCAAATCAGGCCTTGCATAGTAGGCTCAGAAGTGAGTTCTGGCTACTAGGTACGACATATTATATATATATATATATATATATATATATATATATATATATATATATATATATATATATATATAATATATATATATATATATATATATATATATATATATATGTATATATATATATATATATATATATATGTCGTACCTAGTAGCCAGAACGCACTTCTCAGCCTACTATGCAAGTCCCGATTTGCCTAATAAGCCAAGTTTCATGAATTAATTGTTTTTCGACTACCTAACCTACCTAACCTAACCTAACTTTTTCTACTACCTAACCTAACCTAACCTAACCTACAAAGATAGGTTAGGTTAGGTTAGGTAGGGTTGGTTAGGTTTGGTCATATATCTACGTTAATTTTAACTCCAATAAAAAAAAATTGACTTTATATATAATGAAATGTGTAGCTTTATCATTTCATAAGAAAAAAAGTAGAGAAAAAATATTAATTCAGGAAAACTTGGCTTATTAGGCAAATCGGGCCTTGCATAGTAGGCTGAGAAGTGCGTTCTGGCTATTAGGTACGATATATATACCTACTAGGTAGGTATATATATCGACATATATATATATACCTACTAGGTAGGTATATATATATATGTCGTACCTAGTAGCCAGAACGCACTTCTCAGCCTACTATGCAAGGCCCGATTTGCCTAATAAGCCAAGTTTTCCTGAATTAATATATTTTCTCAAATTTTTTTCTTATGAAATGATAAAGCTACCCATTTCAGTATGTATGAGGTCAATTTTTTTTATTTGAGGTTAAATTAACGTAGATATATGACTGAACCTAACCAACCCTACCTAACCTAACCTATCTTTATAGGTTAGGTTAGGTTAGGTAGCCGAAAAAGTTAGGTTAGGTTAGGTAGGTTAGGTAGTCGAAAAACAATTAATTCATGAAAACTTGGCTTATTAGGCAAATCAGGCCTTGCATAGTAGGCTGAAAAGTGAGTTCTGGCTACTAGGTACATATATATATGTATATATATATATATATATATATATATATATATATATATATATATATATATATATATATATATATATATATATATGCGAACAAGCCTGAATGGTCCCCAGGACAATATGCAACTGAAAACTCACCCCCCAGAAGTGACTCGAACCCATACTCCCAGGAGCCACGCAACTGGTATGTACAAGACGCCTTAATCCACTTGACCATCACGACCGGACCCACCGGCACTCGGATAGTAATCTTGGGCATAGCATTTTACCAAATCACCTCATTCTTTGGGGCACACGTGAGGAACACAAATGCGAACAAGCCTGAATGGTCCCCAGGACAATATGCAACTGAAAACTCACACCCCAGAAGTGACTCGAACCCATACTCCCAGGAGCCACGCAACTGGTATGTACAAGACGCCTTAATCCATTTGACCATCACGACCGGACTCGCCGGCACTCGGATAGTAATCTTGGGCATAGCATTTTACCAAATCACCTCATTCTTTGGGGCACACGTGAGGAACACAAATGCGAACAAGCCTGAATGGTCCCCATTACAATATGCAACTGAAAACTCACACCCCAGAAGTGACTCGAACCCATACTCCCAGGAGCCACGCAACTGGTATGTATAAGACCCCTTAATCCACTTGACCATCACGACCGGACCCGCCGGCACTCGGATAGTAATCTTGGGCATAGCATTTTACCAAATCACCTCATTCTTTGGGGCACACGTGAGGAACACAAATGCAAACAAGCCTGAATGGTCCCCAGGACAATATGCAACTGAAAACTAACACCCCAGAAGTGACTCGAACCCATACTCCCAGGAGCCACGCAACTGGTGTGTACAAGACGCCTTAATCCACTTGACCATCACGACCGGACCCGCCGGCACTCGGATAGTAATCTTGGGCATAGCATTTTACCAAATCACCTCATTCTTTGGGGCACACGTGAGGAACACAAATGCGAACAAGCCTGAATGGTCCCCAGGACAATATGCAACTGAAAACTCACACCCCAGAAGTGACTCGAACCCATACTCCCAGGAGCCACGCAACTGTATGTACAAGACGCCTTAATCCACTTGACCATCACGACCGGACCCGCCGGCACTCGGATAGTAATCTTGGGCATAGCATTTTACCAAATCACCTCATTCTTTGGGGCACACGTGAGGAACACAAATGTGAACAAGCCTGAATGGTCCCCAGGACAATATGCAACTGAAAACTCACACCCCAGAAGTGACTCGAACCCATACTCCCAGGAGCCACGCAACTGGTATGTACAAGACGCCTTAATCCACTTGACCATCACGACCGGACCCGCCGGCACTCGGATAGTAATCTTGGGCATAGCATTTTACCAAATCACCTCATTCTTTGGGGCACCGTGAGGAACACAAATGCGAAGTTACTATCCGAGTGCCGGCGGGTCCGGTCGTGATGGTCAAGTGGATTAAGGCGTCTTGTACATACCAGTTGCGTGGCTCCTGGGAGCGATTTGCCTAATAAGCCAAGTTTTCATGAATTAATTGTTTTTCGACTACCTAACCTACCTAACCTAACCTAACCTAACTTTTTCTACTACCTAACGTAACCTATAAAGATAGGTAAGGTTAGGTTAGGTAGGGTTGGTTAGGTTCGGTCATATATCTACGTTAATTTTAACTCCAATAAAACAAATTGACCTCATACATAGAGAAAAGGGTTGCTTTATCATTTCATAAGAAAAAAATTATAGTAAATATAATAATTCAGGAAAACTTGGCTTATTAGGCAAATCGGGCCTTGAATAGTAGGCGGAGAAGTGAGTTCTGGCTACTAGGTACGACATATATATATATATATATATATATATATATATATATATATATATATATATATATATATAGATATATAGATTTAGGTGTATTTGCGGCGAGGTGGTGGCTGACAGGTACGGTCACCATGGCCTACTCTGCCAAAGCACAGGGGGATGGCACTCGAGGCACAGTGAAGTTAACGACATCATCAAGAGGAGCCTCACCACAGCTGGATGCCCAGCTGAAAGAGAGCCCCGTTACCTAACGCCCCGTAACTCTGATGCTCTTATTGGTCGCCCTGATGGTATCACAGTGAACCCCTGGAAGAATAGCAAGCAGTTGGTATGGGACTACACGTGCGTATCAACCCTGGCTAACACCTACATTAACCTCAGTGTTGCACAACCAGGTGGCGCTGCCACCCACAGGGAAGCAGCCAAATCCCGTAAGTATAGAGAACTGGATCACCACTACAATTTTGTCCCCATTGCTTCTGAGACGCTCGGCGCCTGGGGTAAAAGTGCTACCAGTTTTTTTAAGGAACTGGGTTCTAGGCTCATTGAAACAACAAGGGACCCGAGAGCTGCAAGCTTTCTTTTCCAGCGCCTCAGTGTGGCGATACAGAGGGAAAATGCGCACTGCATCCAGGGTTCCTGCCCGCCATCTGAGGAGCTGGAGGAACTCGACAACCTATGACAACCATCTTTGTAACCCATATGTAACTCCTTTTTTGTAACAAAGTTCAAATAAGGTAAATATATATGTGTACATACAAAAGAATGGGGGTGGTAGGAGAAGATAATATTAGTGTTCAGTGAGAAACCACAAGGTCTCCTCTGAATACTTTTTATTTTCTTCTCCGAGGCTATGGGTCCCCACATTGGCACCAGAGGTGGTACCATTTTTTGTTTTTATATATATATATATATATATATATATATATATATATATATATATATATATATATATATATATATATATATATATATATATATATATATATATATATATATATATATATGTCGTACCTAGTAGCCAGAATGCACTTCTCGGCCTACTATGCAAGGCCCGATTTGCCTAATAAGCCAAGTTTTCCTGAATTAATGTATTTTCTCTAATTTTTTTCTTATGAAATGATACAGCTACCCATTTCATTATGTATGAGGTCAATTTTTTTTATTGGAGTTAAAATTAACGTAGATATATGACCGAACCTAACCAACCCTACCTAACCTAACCTAACCTATCGTTATAGGTTAGGTTAGGTTAGGTAGCCGAAAAAGTTAGGTTAGGTTAGGTTAGGTAGGTTAGGTCGTCGAGAAACAATTAGTTCATGAAAACTTGGCTTATTAGGCAAATCGGGCCTTGCATAGTAGGCTAAGAAGTGCGTTCTGGCTATTAGGTACGACATATATATATATATATATATATATATATATATATATATATATATATATATATATATATATATATATATATATATATATATATATATATATATATATATATATATATATATATATATATATATATATATATATATATATATATATATATATATATATATGCAATTGACGATCACAAAACACTGATCATTTTATGCGGAAAATCCACAGAGAAATATGAAATGAGGTGAACGTTTCGGCTTTGTTAAAGCCTTTGTCAACACCAGACTGACTAAGGAGAAGGGAGAAGGGGGAGGATATATAGGCCGACACCTGACCAACCCATCCCTAGGGTTGGTCAGGTGTAATTAACCAAAATCAGGTATAGCTTAGCTTAAAATGGTCAAAGAGGATTAAGCGGTCAGAGAATAAGGATGAAAGATTAAAGAAAAGCCTCATGAACACACAATATATGAATATACAATTATAATGAGACATTGTAAGCCTCTTTATCAGAGTTGTTTCTTAAACTGTTGTGCAATATTATAACTTAAAAATGGATCAAGTTTGTACATTCCAGTACTAACATTAAGAAGATTTGGACACTGACTGATTAGAGCAGACTCAATCAAATTCCGTTCAACGAAATCCCCACAATTGGTAATGCTTTTTGCCCCATTCCAGTTAATATTGTGATCGCATAAACTCGTATGTAGATACAATGCATTAGACGTTTGGGCAGTTCTAATACTATAAGCATGTTGTGACAACCGCAATTGTAAGGACTTTCCTGTTTGTCCAAGGTACACAGAATCACAATCATTGCAGGGAATTGAATACACACAACCTGCTGTATCAGGGGAGTTTTTTATTAAATTGGATTTGATCGTACTATTAGTGAACACCAAATTTATATTAAGTTTCTTAAAAATCAGAGACAATTTTTCAAGTCCACTCGCATAAGGTACCACCAATGAGTTAATAATTTTTGGTTTCGCCTTAGGGACGTGATTATAAAACGTACGTTTGGCTTGTACAAACGAGAAATCCAAAAACCTCTTAGGATATTGTAAACTCTTCCCAATTTCATATATTTTAGCAATCTCTTCATCAAAAAACTCAGGGCTGCAAACCCTCAAAGCTCGTAGAAACATTCCTGAAAATACTGCCTGTTTAACTTTACTATGATGATTCGAATAAAAATGAACATACGACCCCACGTTGGTAGGTTTCCTATACACATTAAATTTGAACTTTCTAGCGACTCTATGAATCATAATGTCCAAAAACGGAAGAGTACCATTCTCCTCAGTCTCACAAGTGAATTTTATTGAAGGTACCAAAGAATTGAGTTCATTAAGAAAAACTATCTGGTCTTTGTTGCACGGCCATAAGCACAAAATATCATCAACATACCTATACCAAACCACATTAGCCGGCATAATCCTGGATAAGATTTTTGTTTCAAATAATTCCATATACAAATTGCTTAAAACTGGGGACAGGGGATTGCCCATCGCCATACCAAATGTTTGTTTGAAAAATTTTCCATTAAAACTAAAATAATTGTCTTTTATACACAATTTAATAAGTTCCAATACTTTATTGGTCTGCAAGCTCAAAGTGGTTAGTCAAAGTTTTGTCCCCTATAGTTGGTACTATTTCCAACTCACACTTGACAAACAATGTGGACTTAGTTAATAAGCTATCCACACTGAATTTAAATTTTGATTTTAAACTTATAAGTTTCGATGTAACCTCTTTATTCACTAAAGTTCCTGTTGATGATCTGTTAGAATTTCTACGTGAGGAACTGCCTAAATATAATTTGAGCCAATAAAGTATTGGAACTTATTAAATTGTGTATAAAAGACAATTATTTTAGTTTTAATGGAAAATTTTTCAAACAAACATTTGGTATGGCGATGGGCAATCCCCTGTCCCCAGTTTTAAGCAATTTGTATATGGAATTATTTGAAACAAAAATCTTATCCAGGATTATGCCGGCTAATGTGGTTTGGTATAGGTATGTTGATGATATTTTGTGCTTATGGCCGTGCAACAAAGACCAGATAGTTTTTCTTAATGAACTCAATTCTTTGGTACCTTCAATAAAATTCACTTGTGAGACTGAGGAGAATGGTACTCTTCCGTTTTTGGACATTATGATTCATAGAGTCGCTAGAAAGTTCAAATTTAATGTGTATAGGAAACCTACCAACGTGGGGTCGTATGTTCATTTTTATTCGAATCATCATAGTAAAGTTAAACAGGCAGTATTTTCAGGAATGTTTCTACGAGCTTTGAGGGTTTGCAGCCCTGAGTTTTTTGATGAAGAGATTGCTAAAATATATGAAATTGGGAAGAGTTTACAATATCCTAAGAGGTTTTTGGATTTCTCGTTTGTACAAGCCAAACGTACGTTTTATAATCACGTCCCTAAGGCGAAACCAAAAATTATTAACTCATTGGTGGTACCTTATGCGAGTGGACTTGAAAAATTGTCTCTGATTTTTAAGAAACTTAATATAAATTTGGTGTTCACTAATAGTACGATCAAATCCAATTTAATAAAAAACTCCCCTGATACAGCAGGTTGTGTGTATTCAATTCCCTGCAATGATTGTGATTCTGTGTACCTTGGACAAACAGGAAAGTCCTTACAATTGCGGTTGTCACAACATGCTTATAGTATTAGAACTGCCCAAACGTCTAATGCATTGTATCTACATACGAGTTTATGCGATCACAATATTAACTGGAATGGGGCAAAAAGCATTACCAATTGTGGGGATTTCGTGGAACGGAATTTGATTGAGTCTGCTCTAATCAGTCAGTGTCCAAATCTTCTTAATGTTAGTACTGGAATGTACAAACTTGATCCATTTTTAAGTTATAATATTGCACAACAGTTTAAGAAACAACTCTGATAAAGAGGCTTACAATGTCTCATTATAATTGTATATTCATATATTGTGTGTTCATGAGGCTTTTCTTTAATCTTTCATCCTTATTCTCTGACCGCTTAATCCTCTTTGACCATTTTAAGCTAAGCTATACCTGATTTTGGTTAATTACACCTGACCAACCCTAGGGATGGGTTGGTCAGGTGTCGGCCTATATATCCTCCCCCTTCTCCCTTCTCCTTAGTCAGTCTGGTGTTGACAAAGGCTTTAACAAAGCCGAAACGTTCACCTCATTTCATATTTCTCTGTGGATTTTCCGCATATATATATATTCTCCCAAATTATATTTATATTCCCAAATTCCCATCCCAGCCTCCCAAATTGCTCAACCAGCCTTCCTTTCCTCCTCCCACGCATCGCACGACCTCGTCAGAGATATGTTATCTGCAACCCTGAGAGATTTATCAGGAATACACGATCCTGCTTTCACTGAATGTTCAAATCAGTGGGATGTTCTTGCAACCTCAGCAACCATTATAGAGCCAACAAAACAACACAAACAGTCCGGCTGGGACCACCCATTAGTGGAAAAAGTAGCTGATGCCATGCTCAGCGCCGCAACATCAGACAAGGAGAAAGCCCGCCTCAGAGCAGTGCCTGCCCCCCATGCAGAAGACTTCCTCCTGGCAGTACCCATGTCAGCAATGGGCACGCGCCTAGATCCAGAATCCCTTCGTGTAGCAGTGGCCCTCCGCCTTGGTGCCCCAATTCACTCTGAAGATAAGTGTATTTGCAACAGGGTGGGAGCAGACCAATACGGACTGCATGGGTTGCATTGCGGAAGCACAAAGGGCTAACATGCAACGCACATCGAGGTCAATGACATCATCAAGAGAAGCCTTGTCTCAGCTAGGTGCCCAGCGGAGAGAGAACCTCGCATCCTAGGGGTCCAAACCCCGGATTTCCCCGCACTTCGTTCTGATGGCATCACCATATACTCATGGAAGGAGGGTAGACAGTTGGTGTGGGACTACACATGTGTATCCACCCTGGCTGACACCTATGTACACTTCGGAACTGATGAAGCAGGTGTGGTGGCCAACCACAGAGAAACAGCAAAATCACTCAAGTACAGGCGACTGGAAGGTCAATACCTCTTTGTTCCCATAGCGTCTGAGACGCATGGCCCCTGGGGCAAGAGTGCCTTGGGATTTCTCAAGGAATTGGGTTCCAAGCTCATTGACGTCACCAGAGACCCAAGGGCTTCCAGTTTTTTGTTTCAGCGCCTCAGTGTGGCGATCCAGAGGGGAAATGCTTGCTGCGTCCTCGGTTCCTGTCCGGAAGCAGAGGAGCATCATGAGATCCATAACCTTTAGGCATTTGTCTTGTATGTTTTGTAACCTTCAAATACACAATAAAGCAAAAAAAAATTATATATATATATATATATATATATATATATATATATATATATATATATATATATATATATATATATATATATATATATATATATATATATATGTCGTACCTAGTAGCCAGAACGTACGTCTCGGCCTACTATGCAATGCCCGATTTGCCTAATAGGCCGAGTGATTTTCTTGATTTTCAATAAAATATTTCCAGTTGGTTTATTTGAAGTTTTTTTTATTATATTATATTAAGAACATAAATTATTGATTTAGTTATGTTACTTTAGGTTAGGTTAAGATGGGTTAGGTTAGGTTGGGTAGGTTGGGTTCGGTCATATATCTCCGTTAGTTGTAACTCAAATTTAAAAAAATTAAGGCATACATAATGATATGGATAGTGTGACGGGAAAGTGTTGGAGTGTTGATGTTCGTCAGTCCTCCAATGGCAGGTGTCAAAGCCTGGTCACACATAAAACAAAAAGATAGACTGCTTGCCTATTGTCTGTGGTAAGTGAGAGGGAGGAACACGTAAAACACAAAGTATGAACAATGAAACTTTAATATATTTACTTTAAACATAAATGAAAATAAAGACAAATCTCAGGAGAATTAAAAGTACAATTACATAACAAAGATAAATGCAAAGACAATGTGAGACACAATAGTATCAAGGTGAAATGTTAAAATGGTGCTGAGAATATCGGCTATGGCTCAAACCTCCCTTCGTATACAAGCCAATGAGCTTAGTATGCCAGAGAGAGATGTCAACTCTAAGAGCACAAAGAATATTCTGAACTTGATAGCTGGTCAGGCTTCGACGTCGACTCAGGTAGATGGCACGGAGGTGCAGTGTGCAGGTGCGCGGTCGGCGAGTCACCAATCAGGAGCAGGCAGGCTGGAATGTGTAGTTTGCTGGTTGATGACAAGCCGACGTGGGGGGTTCTTGGGTACGTTTTGCCTCTTGGTCAAAACGTTTTGTGCTACCGATGACGTATCTTGAATGTGGCATCTTATACTTGTATAATTTGACGTAACTTGAGGTAGGGAAGAGCAGGCTCAATCTCTAGAAAGAGATTATCATCACAATAGCTTTATCATTTCGTAAGAAAAAATATTGAAATTCAGGAAAACTTGGCTTATTAGGCAAATCTGGCCTTGCATAGTTGGCCAAGAACTGCGTTCTGGCTACTAGGTACGACATATATATATATATATATATATATATATATATATATATATATATATATATATATATATATATATATATATATATATATATATATATATATATATATATATATATATATATATATATATATATATATATATATATATATATATATATATATATATATATATATATATATATATATATATATATATATATATATATATATATATATATATATATATATATATATATATATATATATATATATATATATATATATATATATATATATATATATATATATATATATATATATATATATATATATATATATTGTGACGGTAAAGCGTTGGTGTTCGGCTGTTTCAAAAGCTAGGGGCAGGGCCTCGTCACATAATAGAAAAAAAAGAGAAAAGCTGGAGCTTTCATCTGTGGTAAGGTAATGGGAAGACACACAAAACACAAGTAAATTAACAATGAAATTTTAATTACTTTAGAAAAACAAGACATGAATAAAGTTAAGCACATAAAATATGAAAGACAAGTCAACAAACAAAATAATATGAATAATCACTGGCAAATGAAAAGTTACGTTAAGACAAGTGAGTTACAGTGATAGCGAAATAAAATATTAGTGATGCTGGAATATTGGCTTCGAGCTGCCACCTCCCTTAGTACACGAAAGCCAAGGCTTAGTCTACCAGTGAGAGATGTCAACTGCTTGGAGAACTGAGATATTCTGATGATATTAGCGCACTGCAGCCCAGACGTCAACTTGTGTCGGAGGCGGAGGGCAGGTGCGACAGGACACCAGCCAATCAGCGACAGGCAGGCAAAGGATGAGCAGTTTGCTGGTTACGGCGGTGGTAGGTAGCAGGTGTCACTGTGTGCTGGGTACGATTTGCTCTCTGGGCAAAACGTTTGGCGATACTTGCTGGACGTATCTTCTATATTATCTTGTATATTGACGTACTTTGTAGGGAAGAGCAGGCTCCATCTCTCTTGAAAGAGATTATCGTCACAATATATATATATATATATATATATATATATATATATATATATATATATATATATATATATATATATATATATATATTGGTGTATACTGGCAGCAGGTTTTCTTTCAAACATGTTTCATTGAATATGACCGCATATTCTGTATTTATTATTTTTTGGTTTAGGGCTTCTATCCCTCTAACTATTTTCTTAGCATCAGGGCTTAATTGGAATAGGAGTTCTCCAAAACTCATTTTCGTACTTTTAAGGTGAAGAAAAGAAGTGATTTACTATAGAGTGTATTACACTTATTTGTATAATTTGCACGACGTTTCGAACCTCCATGGTTCATTCTCAAGTGAACAGATCTTACAATACTAGTTGATTTTATACCCGCATTAGGTCAGGTGATAATACAATGAAGGTGAAAAACATGGGGGGATACATAAGGGATAAACATAGGGGCTGCAGAAGGCTTATTGGCCCATACGAGGCATCTCCTATCCAAACACAAAGATTAATCCAGTGTAATTGGCCTGTTATGTTGGACATTGTCTTCTGTGTTGGCATCGATATGTTCTTGTCTTGTCCTTACTCTCATGGTGGGTAGAGTAAATAGTTCCGTGATTTGGGTGTTCATGGTAGGTCGCTCTATTCTTATGTGAATTGCCTCAAGAATTTGTAATCTTCTTGAATCTTGGGTTTTGTCTATTATGCAAGTATTCTTGTTCAACATTTCTCTTGTTAGAGTAATGTCATGGGCTTGTCTCATGTGATTCCTAGGGGCACCAGATTGAAGATGGCATGTCAAACGCCTCGTCAGCTTGGTCGACGTCATACCTATGTACTTACATTGAAGGTTACATCCTTCGTGGGGGCAAGTGTACATGTATACAACGCTTGACTGCTGTAGAGGGTTCTCCGTCGCCTTCGGGCTGTTTTTGATAAGGAGTTCGGAAGTCTTCTTGGTTTTGTAGAATATTATCAGGTTTATGTTTTGGTTAGGAGTAGTGCTTTTTACTCCTTTACGGATTATTTCTTTCATTATTCTTTCCTCTTTTATATGTTCACTGTGCATGGTTGATTTGTAATATAATTTTATTGGGGGTGTTGTGGTTTCTGTTCTAGGTTCTGAATTATACCAACGGTCCAAGTGTCTTCTTATAGCAGCGTTTATTTCCGCGTTGCTATATCCGTTGTTCACCAATACCTGAGGATTGTCTCGTACCTGTGGACGAGACAATCGGGATGATAGCCGACAGAGTGTATCGTGATCCAGCCTGTACTCCTCTTGACATACCAGAAAATATTCTAAGGAAACTACTCCAAGCTTGTACTAAAGAGGCACCCTTCTTGAGCCCGGATGGGCACATGTATAAGCAAGTAGATGGGGTCGCCATGGGTTCTCCCTTAGGTGTCCTGTTTGCAAACTTCTACATGGGTACCATCGAGCAAAAAGTCTTAGTCGACATGAACTTGAAACCGGCCATATACTGCAGGTATGTTGACGACATTTTTACACAGGTACCTGATGTCAGACATCTGCAGAAGCTGAAGGAGGCGTTTGAGCAGAGTTCCGTGCTGCGTTTCACTTACGAGATGGAAAAGGATGGGAAGCTGCCCTTTCTAGATGTAACAGTCATGGAAAAGAGCGGAGGTTTCCACACTGCAGTCTACACTAAGGAAACGAACATAGGAATGTGCCTAAATGCCAACAGCGACTGCCCAGACAGGTACAAAAGGAGTGTTGTTAACGCATATGTCGACCGTGCTCTCAGCCACAGCTCAGAATGGAAGCAAGTCGACGAAGAACTCTGTAGGGTAAGGCAGGTCCTAGTCAACAACGGCTTCTCCAATGGTTTCGTCGAAGACATCATAAGAAGGAAAGTGAAACGCCATGCAACCTCTGAAGAGACAACCAACACAACACCTATACCCCCTATTAGACTATTTTACAGGAACTTCTTTTCCACAGCTCATAAAACGGAGGAAAGGGTCCTGAATGATATTGTTAATATAAACGTTATCCCTACCAACAAAAATCAGAGGATACAACTGACGATTAACTATAAAACCAGAAAAACGGCCAGCCTACTCATGAGAAACTCTCCAGACACAAAGCAGAACGCTTTAAAAGAGACCAACGTCGTCTATGCCTTCAAATGCCCTCTTGGGGACTGTAAGCTCCAAAAAACCCAGTATATAGGCAAGACAACAACATCTCTTTCTAGGCGTTTAACGATGCATAAGCAACAGGGCTCTATTAAGGAACATATAATCTCTTCCCACAACCAAACCATCGCCAGAGAAATCCTAGTAAACAACACAGAAATCATCGATAGATACAGCGATAGCAGGCGGCATGACGTTTGCGAGGCACTACACATTAAAAAGTCAACACCAGCAATCAACAGCCAATTAATGCACAACTATATTCTACACACCTCAAGACTCCGCTCCAATATAGAAGCATCAAGAAATATGGACCAATAGGCTTTCTACAATCACTTCCATTCAATACCCATTGTTTCGTGTTCTGTCTTGTGTTGATGAAATTAATACCCTATTAATACCACCTCACCCCATCGACCTCACTCAAATGTAGATATAAACAAAATCGGAGATGCGTAAGTTCTATTCAGTTGTGTATTTGTAAACTAAAGTCTTTGAAAATGTAATAAGTTTTACGAAACGCGCTCGTGTCGCGTCAGACTAGAAATAAAAATGAATTTTGGAGAATTGATTTTTGAATTACCTCCAACAGTGAAAAGAAATGTACGAAAGATTGAGAAAATTCGTGTTAGAATTATTAATCTTACCTTTTCGGTCATATTTAATAATATATGTCTACAGGAAAGACTGTTACCAAAATATACTAATATATATATATATATATATATATATATATATATATATATATATATATATATATATATATATATATATATATATATATATATATATATATATATATATATATATATATATATATATATGTATATATATATATATATATATATATATATATATATATATATATATATATATATATATATATATATATTAGTATATTTTGGTAGCAGTCTTTCCTGTAGACATATATTATTAAATATGACCGAAAAAGTAAGATTAATAATTCTAACACGAATTTTCTCAATCTTTCGTACATTTCTTTTCACTGTTGGAGGTAAATCAAAAATCAATTCTCCAAAATTCATTTTTATTTCTAGTCTGACGCGACACGAGCGCGTTTCGTAAAACTTATTACATTTTCAAAGACTTTAGTTCGCAAATACACAACTGAATAGAACTTACGCATCTCCGATTTTATATCTACATATAAAGAGACTAACGTCGTCTATGCCTTCAAATGCCCTCTTGGGGACTGTAAGCTCCAAAAAACCCAGTATATAGGCAAGACAACAACATCTCTTTCTAGGCGTTTAACGATGCATAAGCAACAGGGCTCCATTAAGGAACATATAATCTCTTCCCACAACCAAACCATCGCCAGAGAAATCCTAGTAAACAACACAGAAATCATCGATAGATACAGCGATAGCAGGCGGCTTGACGTTTGCGAGGCACTACACATCAAGAAGTCAACACCAGCAATCAACAGCCAATTATTGCACAACTATATTCTACCCACCTCAAGACTCCGCTCCAATATATATATAAATATATATAATAAATATCAAGAAATATGGACCAATAGGCTTTCTACAAACACTTCTATTCAATATCCATTGTTTCGTGTTCTGTCTTGTGTTGATGAAATTAATACCCTATTAATACCACTTCTTGTTCTGTCTTGTGTTGATGAAATTAATACCCTATTAATACCCTATTGTTCTGTTTTGTGTTAATGCCACATCACCCCTTCCACCTCACTCAAATGTAGATATAGAATCGGAGATGCGTAAGTTCTATTCAGTTGTGTATTTGTGAACTAAAGTCTTTGAAAATGTAATAAGTTTTACGAAACGCGCTCGTGTCGCGTCAGACTAGAAATAAAAATGAATTTTGGAGAATTGATTTTTTATTTACCTCCAACAGTGAAAAGAAATGTAGGAAAGATTGAGAAAATTCGTGTTAGAATTATTAATCTTACTTTTTCGGTCATATTTAATAATATATATATATATATATATATATATATATATATATATATATATATATATATATATATATATATATATATATATATATGTATATATATATATATATATATATATATATATACATATATATATATATATATATATATATATATACATATATATATAAATGTAAATTAATAGATGGATATACAAATGGATGGTTAGAAGTAAAGTTAGATGGAGAAGTATATAAATGGCTAGATAAAAAGTAAATTGATAGAGGGATGAGTACTTGGATGTATTGACGGATAGAGATGAATATATTGGTTCATGAATAGATGGAGACATAGAAAGGTAAATTGATAAATGGATGGATAGATGTAGTAACAAATAGATAGCTAGATAGATGGTTAGACTGATAGATGTATGGATATATGAACAGACTGACTTTTCTTGGACTGTCAGAAAATCTTTGACACAGTACCAATTAAAAAGCCTGTTCCATAAGTTGTAGCAAAAGGCAGGAGTAAACGGTAAGGGCTCCGGTGAATAAGGAAGTATCTAAGCAACAGGAAACCGAGTAACTGTGAAAGGGGGAGACATCAAAGTCACGAGATTTCACCAGCGGAGCCCCACAGGGCTCTGTGCTTGTGCCCTTTCTGTTTCTAATATTTGTAAACGATCTTCCAGACTTATTCCTCTCAATGTTTGTTGATGATGCAAAAATTATGAGAGTAATCAAGACAGATGACGATAGACAGAGAATACAGGAGGACCTGGACAAATTGGAGGAATGGTCTAGAATATGGCTACTAAAGTTCAACTCGGTAGAGTGTAAGGTGATAAAATTAGATAAAGGGAGAAGAAGGCTGAACACAAGGTAACATCTCGAAGGTGAAATCCAGCAAGAGTCAATTAGAAAGAAAGATCTGGGGATTGATATCACACCGAACCTGTCCCCCAGAGGCCCATATCAAAAGGATATCATCAGCAGCATATGCTAGATTGGCCAACATAAGAACTTCCTTTAGAAAATTGTGTAAAGAATCGCTCAGGACCTTGTATACCATTTTTATGTCAGACCAATCCTGGAATATGTAGGTCCAGCCTGGAGTGGATACCTAGTTAAACACAAGATAAAGTTAGAGAAGATTCAGAGGTATGCCTCCAGACTAGTCCCAGAACTGAGAGGAATGAACTATGAGGAAAGGCTAAGGGAGCTAAACCTCACGTCCCTGGAAAACAGAAGAGTATGCGGAAACATGATAACCACCTACAAAATCCTCAGGGGAATAGATAGGTTGGACAAAGACAAACTCTTTAGCATGGGTGGAACACGTACAAGGGAACACAGGTGAAAACGTAGTACCCAAATTTGCCACAGAGACATTAGAATGAATTTGTTTGATGTCAGAGTAGTTAACATATGGAATGCATTACGCAGTGATGTGGTGGAGGCAGACCCCGTACACAGTTTCAAATGTTGATTTGATAGAGCCCAGTAGGCTCCAGATTCTGTAGACCAGTTGATTGACAGTTGAGAGGTGGTTATCTTGAGGTTATCTTGAGATGATTTCGGGGCTTTAGTGTCCCCGCGGCCCGGTCCTCGACCAGGCCTCCACCCCCAGGAAGCAGCCCGTGACAGCTGACTAACACCCAGGTACCTATTTTACTGCTAGGTAACAGGGGCCTAGGGTGAAAGAAACTCTGCCCATTGTTTCTCGCCGGCGCCTGGGGTCGAACCCAGGACCACAGGATCACAAGTCCAGCGTGTTGTCCGCTCGGCCGACCGGCTCCCTGGATGGGACCAAAGAGCCAAAGCTCGAGCCTCACAAGCATTACTAGGTGAGTACAATTAGGTGAGAACAGATGATGTTGTTTTCGGGATGAATATTCGGTTGGTGATTCAGCTCATGGTCATAGTGTTGATTATTCTCAGCATTACTTGCATCTTCACGCTTGATAGCGTTTCTGATTGGAGCTTGTAAAGGTGTAATGGGGGCTTCGCTATTATTAGTGACTGGAGATGGAGGAGACAGTGCTTCCGAATTAGTCACAAAAGTGGACACAGATGATAATTAATGAATTGTGTTAGTAGGTCGTAGCTATAACTCAGTGGTGCTGAAGGTCCTGCCCAATGATATGCAGCATTCCAATATCTGACAATCTCCACAACATTTGTTGAGTATCCAATCTTTTTTGGAAGTTGGTTAGGGTTTGTTGCATTATATAAATATATACTTACTTTCGAACTGCTGCTTTCGACCAATTTTTATATCTTATGCAGAAAAAATACGAGCCTATTAAGCAGTACCACTCATCGTTAAGGAACAAACCCCTAGAAGAAGAAAACCTGGTGGGTTCATTTTCTCCCTTTTACAAAAACGCACTTGGGACTCTCTTAATTGTCTGAAGTGGGTACTTCAAAAATTGTGTACTATCTTCCCCTCACTCAAGTATGTTATCATCCTTGGGCGAAGTGGGGAAATTCCGTACATAGAGTATCTATGTGTGATAACAAAGTCAAGTCTTAAATAATCAGTTTATATTGATTGTATCCTACACGTTTCCACTGATATCTAAGTATTTCAACACTCTCAGTTAGTGGTTCATGCACTTGACATCCATTACACTTGGGACATGAAGGTCAATCACTTTCTCTCATGTTCGCAGATTATCAAACTTCGCCGCTAAGCAGCAGGTTCTATCCTTTTGCTAGTTCAAATTCTCGTTATCGACCACCTGTTTCTCTGTGTTGGTAAATCCTTCAAGGCAAGTTCAAAGCAGTAATTGAGTTTACTCCATTTAGTCAGTGGAATCCGCCACATGGCTAATTTCCCTATTGCTAATACTTTGTCTAAATATGTTTTATATCAACGTCACAGAACGAAACAATGAATTTAGGAGCCGTGAGATCTGCTACCTGGGTAACTCACATTATCTCCCTCACACTCTTTCCATATCTATCTCTCTTCACATCCTATTCATTTCTCTTTCGTCTTCTCTCCTCCTAGTTCCTCCATTTTCTTGCCTTTTCGAAGACTCTCTCTATCACTCCTTCCACTGTCCTCCTCGTACCCCACCTATCATCGTATCTTTTAAATCTTATGCACCGAGTATACTTATCATAGGGTCCTTCATAATAACCTTGTCTGCCATTACCACATCAACTCCGCTACTGCTACCTCACTCTCCACTCAGTCTGGACGCAGCTGCATCACGCTTATCACTGCCACTCTTCCACTTCATCATGGGAGACAAAACGACTGAAGAAAGGTATGTAGTACATGTATGACAACAGGAACTCGTCTGTATTTTTTGAGCTGTTTATACATGTGTAACATATGATTACGAGTATTAGTTGATTTGACACACAGTTTAGTGGTTTTATATATCTATTTAGTATAGTCTTGGTTACATCAGTCTGTTTGTTGGCAATGTAGCGAAGTGTCGTTGAAGTTTAGACGAAGCCTGGAGCAGAACAGAGAACTGAGTGAGGCTGGGGGTAGATAGCTCGGTAGCGGGGTGAGAGTCGATGATCCTGGCGCTCTGAATGCGGGCGAGTCAAAGAGCTTGTGCAGAGCGAGAGTGTGAAAGCTCGATGCGGCCTGAGTCAGGCTGTGTGCTCTGTGTCAAAGTTGCAGCATTTTATGAGGGTAGGAACTGTACACATCAAGTGTTATGTTATTATTGATGAATGTTGAAGATATGCACTAGTCACTTACATCCTTTACTCAACAAATATAGATGCCTTGTACAGATATTTATATTATCTCCACAGACAACCTTAATATTAATTTATTTCACTATAACAAGTGTTTGGATGACCACCACTAACCAGCAGCAGCAGACCGAGGAAGGGAGGGAGAGCACCGTATCAACTGGGTGTGGAAAAAGATTACCAGTTGCTTGCTTGCACCTCAGTCAGCTAGTCCTCTTGTGCATTCACAATGTCACTAATAAGATGAACAAAATTGCCCGAGCCTAGCTTAACCCACGAATAGAAAACGGGACACCACGTCAATTTTGTGAGCCTCTATGATTTATAGAACATGTTTCTTTGATGTTGAGAATTTTGATATAAAAATATTATCTATTATATGTGAGGACAGATGGCTTTAGTTGGAAAAATTTGGATAGAGGCTGACAATTTTAGTTTGGCAGGGATGCTCCATACAGCTGGGAGGTGTCTTTTGGCTGGGACGGTTTCCAGTTTCAGACCCCTATTTTTGTATAATTGGGTGGATGGAATCGGATGTGATGAAGGTTGGGTTCTCTGAAAACATTCGTGATTGCCAATATCTGTGCTCTTTGGTGAGACCGTTGGTTTACACATGCGAGAGGTGACCTGTTTCCATCCCGTGTCCACCAGCTTACCTGCGCGTAACCGTCCTACCCACCACTATCCACTGTCACCCCTCACTTTACCTTGCAAGCGCCACTGTTGTTCATACTAGCCGCCGCTTACGCCGCCGCCAGCTCAACCTGTTAATTTCACCAGCTCACCTGCACGTCTCACGTTAGTAACAACTAATTTTCACAACCCCTGACATTTGTAATTATCTATTTGTGACTACTAGGAGAGACTTTGTGACGGCCAATTTATACAGCCGGTCGGTACTCCGAATTCATGTTTGGTGAGACCACGACAGTCAGCCTTCCACACTAACCACCCCCTCCGTACCAGTCGCTAGCTCACCTGGCCATTGCACCCACAGGAGGCCAAACACTCAACCTGCCTCCACGCACCGGGAGAACTAGTCGATCCTACACACAAGCCATGTTGCTTCTTAAATACATTACCAGCAAATGTTAATTTTAGGATCTCTACCAACAGATAGTTGGATAGGCAAAGAAACGGTAATACAGGCAGTCAAGACTTAAAGAAAAAAAATAACTCTAGACAGATAGTTGGATAGGCAAAGCAACAGAAATACAGTCAGAGTCGGGATACAGAGACAAACAATCATCCCTCTAGACACATAGACAGACAGGAAGAGAAAATCACAGACACATATGGAAAGGGCCAAAATTCCTTATATAAAACCGACTCACTATCTGAACTTTCATCTCATTAAAATAATAGAGCAATATAATGTTTAAGACAGAAAATAGAGACAGAGCTATCCCAGAGGCTAGAGACCTATCCTAGACCCTATTTCTTGGTCCTGTCACGTACGATTTAACCAGGTCTCGCATTCATTGCATAATTCCTACACACGAGGTTTAGGGGATTTTATCATCATAGTTCTTAAAACCGCTTCTAGGTTCCTCTAAAGGTATACAACGCTTTAAAATTAGTCTAACCTTCAATACTTAACTAAATAGTCAAAAGCATCAATTGGAGCATCAATTGGGGAGTGAGGGGCATCAATGAGAGAGAGAGAGAGAGAGAGAGAGAGAGAGAGAGAGAGAGAGAGAGAGAGAGAGAGAGAGAGAGAGAGAGAGAGAGAGAGAGAGAGAGAGAGAGAGAGAGAGAGAGAGAGAGAGAGAGTGGGAGAGAGAGAGAGAGAGTGAGAGAGAGAGAGAGAGAGTGAGAGAGAGTGGGAGAGAGAGAGAGAGAGAGAGAGAGAGAGAGAGAGAGAGAGAGAGAGAGAGAGAGAGAGAGAGAGAGAGAGAGAGAGAGAGAGAGAGAAAGAGACAGACAGACAGAGAGAGAGAGATCGTGTCATGATTCAAAGTAATGCTTGGTAACTTTCTGTAAGAAAAGTAATGTAAGTAAATAATGCAAAGTAACTTTTCCTCGTAAATCATTGAACTTTCTGGCCTTGAAGTGAATAAAATAAAAATGTCTAGGGGTGAGTTAAAGTCGAATGAAAATTCCCCAGTTTACTGGGGCGAACTTATCTAGATGACACAGCTTTATATACACTTATATATATATATATATATATATATATATATATATATATATATATATATATATATATATATATATATATATATATATATATATATATATATATATATATATATATATGTCGTACCTAGTAGCCAGAACGCACCTCTCAGCCTACTATGCAAGGCCCGATTTGCCTAATAAGCCAACTTTTCATGAATTAACTGTTTTTCGGCTACCTAACCTACCTAACCTAACCTAACCTAACTTTTTCTGCTACCTAACCTAACCTAACCTATAAAGATAGGTTAGGTTAGGTTAGGTAGGGTTGGTTAGGTTCAGTCATATATCTACGTTAATTTTAACCCCAATAAAATAAAATTGACCTCATACATAATGAAATGGGTAGCTTTATCAGTTCATAAGAAAAAAAATAGAGAAAATATATTAATTCAGGAAAAGTTGGCTTATTAGGCAAATCAGGCCTTGCATAGTAGGCTGAAAAGTGCGTTCTGGCTACTAGGTACGACATATATATATATATATATATATATATATATATATATATATGTCGTACCTAGTAGCCAGAACTCACTTCTCAGCCTACTATGCAAGGCCCGATTTGCCTAATAAGCCAAGTTTTCATGAATTAATGTTTTTTCGTCTATCTAACCTACCTAACCTAACCTAACCTAGCTTTTTTTGGCTACCCAGCCTAACCTTACCTATATATATAGGTTAGGTTAGGTTAGGTAGGGTTGGTTAGGTTCGGTCATATATCTACGTTAATTTTAACTTCAATAAAAAAAAATTGACCTCATACATATTGAAAAGGGTAGCTTTATCATTTCATAAGAAAAAAATTATAGTAAATATATTAATTCAGGAAAACTTGGCTTATTAGGCAAATCGGGCCTTGAATAGTAGGCTGAGAAGTGAGTTCTGGCTACTAGGTACGACATATATATATATATAGATGTCGTACCTAGTAGCCAGAACGCACTTCTCAGCCTACTATTCAAGGCCCGATTTGCCTAATAAGCCAAGTTTTCTTGAATTAATATACTTTCTCTAATTTTTTTCTTATGAAATGATAATGCTACCCATTTCATTATGTATGAGGTCAATTTTTTTTTATTGGAGGTAAAATTAACGTAGATATGTGACCAAATCTAACCAACCCTACCTAACCTAACCTAACCTATCTTTATAGGTTAGGTTAGGTTAGGTAGCAGAAAAAGTTAGGTTAGGTTAGGTTAGGTAGGTTATGTAGTCGAAAAACAATTAATTCATGAAAACCTGGCTTATTAGGCAAATCGGGCCTTGCATAGTAGGCATAGAAGTGCGTTCTGGCTACTAGGTACGACATATATATATATATATATATATATATATATATATATATATATATATATATATATATATATATATATATATATATATATATATATATATATATATATATATATATATATATATATATATTAGTATATATTGGTAGCAGTCTTTCCTGTAGACATATATTATTAAATATGACCGAAAAAGTAAGATTAATAATTCTAACACGAATTTTCTCAATCTTTCGTACATTTCTTTTCACTGTTGGAGGTAAATCAAAAATCAATTCTCCAAAATTCATTTTTATTTCTAGTCTGACGCGACACGAGCGCGTTTCGTAAAACTTATTACATTTTCAAAGACTTTTAGTTTACAAATACACAACTGAATAGAACTTACGCATCTCCGATTTTATATCTACATTTGAGTGAGGTGGATAGGGTTAGGTGGCATTAATAGGGTATTAATTTCATCAACACAAGACAGAACAAGAGGTGGCATTAATAGGGTATTAATTTCATCAACACAAGACATAACACGAAACAATGGGTATTGAATAGAAGTGTTTGTAGAAAGCCTATTGGTCCATATTTCTTGATGCTTCTATATTGGAGCGGAGTCTTGAGGTGGGTAGAATATAGTTGTGCATTAATTGGCTGTTGATTGCTGGTGTTGACTTCTTGATGTGTAGTGCCTCGCAAACGTCAAGCCGCCTGCTATCGCAATATCTATCGATGATTTCTGTGTTGTTTACTAGGATTTCTCTGGCGATGGTTTGGTTGTGGGAAGAGATTATATGTACCTTAATGGAGCCCTGTTGCTTATGCATCGTTAAACGCCTAGAAAGAGATGTTGTTGTCTTGCCTATATACTGGGTTTTTTGGAGCTTACAGTCCCCAAGAGGGCATTTGAAGGCATAGACGACGTTAGTCTCTTTTAAAGCGTTCTGTTTTGTGTCTGGAGAGTTTCTCATGAGTAGGCTGGCCGTTTTTCTGGCTTTATAGTAAATCGTCAGTTGTATCCTCTGATTTTTGTCTGTAGGGATAACGTTTCTATTAACAATATCTTTCAGGACCCTTTCCTCCGTTTTATGAGCTGTGGAAAAGAAGTTCCTGTAAAATAGTCTAAAAGGGGGTATAGGTGTTGTGTTATTTGTCTCTTCAGAGGTTGCATGGCGTTTCGCTTTTCTTCTTATGATGTCTTCGACGAAACCATTGGAGAAGGCGTTGTTGACTAGGACCTGCCTTACCCTACAGAGTTCTTCGTCGACTTGCTTCCATTCTGAGCTGTGGCTGAGAGCACGGTCGACATATGCGTTAACAACACTCCTCTTGTACCTGTCTGGGCAGTCGCTGTTGGCATTTAGGCACATTCCTATGTTCGTTTCCTTAGTGTAGACTGCAGTGTGGAAACCTCCGCTCTTTTCCATGATTGTTACATCTAGAAAGGGCAGCTTCCCATCCTTTTCCATCTCGTAAGTGAAACGCAGCACGGAACTCTGCTCAAATGCCTCCTTCAGCTCCAACATCAGAACATCAACAACACCTCATCAACAGACCAACATCACCTCAGCACTGAAACAAGGATTATCAAGAAACTAACAAAATTAATTTTTTTTTTTTTTTTTTTTTTTTTTTTTTGAGATATATACAAGAGTTGTTACATTCATGTACAGCCACTAGTACGCGTAGCGTTTCGGGCAGGTCCCTGGAATACGATCCCCTGCCGCGAAGAATCGTTTTTTCATCCAAGTACACATTTTACTGTTGCGTTAAACAGAGGCTACAGTTAAGGAATTGCGCCCAGTAAATCCTCCCCGGCCAGGATACGAACCCATGACATAGCGCTCGCGGAACGCCAGGCGAGTGTCTTACCACTACACCACGGAGACTGTAAAATATGGATATGGAGATATGGAGGACCTATGGCAATTCCACGACCAAGAGATGGCTTCCTGAACCTTGCAGGAATTAACCTCACTGAGGACCAAGTCACTCTCCTAAATCTGGGCATAAACTGTCATGTTATGTCCAGACCGAGTGAGATGGCCCGGAAAGTAGAGTTGGAAATTCTGTTGGACGACATATTCGACCTCGAGACACAAAAGAAGGTCACTACCAAAGATACCTTACAAGCAGAACTTATTGCAGAAGGAGGAAAGAATCGAGGCAATTACAGAAGCACCATACTGTCCCCGGAGCTCAAAGCGGCAGCTAAAAGCCTTCGTGAGAACAAGGAGATAGTTGTCAGGAGAGGTGACAAGTCGCCAATATATGTCATTCTTAAAAAAGACGAATATCTGGCGAAACTGAACATCATACTCTCTGACCAAACTAAGTTCCAAAGGGTAACGAAGGACACTACAGCCGAATTAAAAGCAAAGGTCAACAAACTGATCGAAACTGTGAACGCCAAGAAATCCGGACTCCACCTGCCAAAGATCATTGGGGAATATAAACCTGGATATGCGTATGGAAATGTCAAGACACACAAGCCTGGAAACCCACTTCGGCCAATCATTAGCCAGATACCCACACCCACGTACAGACTGGCGAAGCGACTCAACGGCCTGCTGACTCCTTATGTCCCCTGCGCCTTCAGCCTGAAGTCTCCAAAGGAATTTGTTGACTTACTGCGGGGCACACGGGCCACAGGGATAAGAGCCTTGTTGGACGTAGAATCGCTGTTTACCAACGTACCTGTGGACGAGACAATCGGGATGATAGCCGACAGAGTGTATCGTGATCCAGCCTGTACTCCTCTTGACATACCAGAAAATATTCTGAGGAAACTACTCCAAGCTTGTACTAAAGAGGCACCCTTCTTGAGCCCGGATGGGCACATGTATAAGCAAGTAGATGGGGTCGCCATGGGTTCTCCCCTAGGTGTCCTGTTTGCAAACTTCTACATGGGTACCATCGAGCAAAAAGTCTTAGTCGACATGAACATGAAACCGGCCATATACTGCAGGTATGTTGACGACATTTTTACACAGGTACCTGATGTCAGACATCTGCAGGAGTTGAAGGAGGCATTTGAGCGGAGTTCCATGCTGCGTTTCACTTACGAGATGGAAAAGGATGGGAAGCTGCCCTTTCTAGATGTAACAGTCATGGAAAAGAGCGGAGGTTTCCACACTGCAGTCTACACTAAGGAAACGAACATAGGAATGTGCCTAAATGCCAAAAGCGACTGCCCAGATAGGTACAAGAGGAGTGTTGTTAACGCATATGTCGACCGTGCTCTCAGCCACAGCTCAGAATGGAAGCAAGTCGACGAAGAACCCTGTAGGGTAAGGCAGGTCCTAGTCAACAACGGCTTCTCCAATGGTTTCGTCGAAGACATCATAAGAAGGAAAGTGAAACGCCATGCAACCTCTGAAGAGACAACCAACACAACACCTATACCCCCTATTAGACTATTTTACAGGAACTTCTTTTCCACAGCTCATAAAATGGAGGAAAGGGTCCTGAAAGATATTGTTAATAGGTACGTTATCCCTACAGACAAAAATCAGAGGATACAACTGATGATTTACTATAAAACCAGAAAAACGGCCAGCCTACTCATGAGAAACTCTCCAGACACAAAACAGAACGCTTTAAAAGAGACTAACGCCGTCTATGCCTTCAAATGCCCTCTTGGGGACTGTAAGCTCCAAAAAACCCAGTATATAGGCAAAACAACAACATCTCTTTCTAGGCGTTTAACGATGCATAAGCAACAGGGCTCCATTAAGGAACATATAATCTCTTCCCACAAACAAACCATCGCCAGAGAAATCCTAGCAAACAACACAGAAATCATCGATAGATACAGCGATAGCAGGCGGCTTGACGTTTGCGAGGCATTACACATCAAGAAGTCAACACCAGCAATCAACAGCCAATTAATGCACAACTATATTCTACCCACCTCAAGACTCCGCTCCAATATAGAAGCATCAAGAAATATGGACCAATAGGCTTTCTAAATTAACTTCTATTCAATACCCATTGTTTCATGTTCTGGCTTGTGTTGATGAAATTAATACCTTATTAAATACCACCTCACCCCATCCACCTCACTCAAATGTAGATATAAACAAAATCGGAGATGTTCTATTCTATTCAGTAAGTTCTATTATATATATATATATATATATATATATATATATATATATATATATATATATATATATATATATATATATATATATATATATATATATATATATATATATATATATATATATACATGTTCACAACTAAGTTACAATCAAATAGTTCAATGCACAAGTCAAGCAGCTCGATGTCACTAAGTAAAGATTACTTAATAACATTGGTACACTAGACGGCTGAAGACTGGCTGTTAAGCTGTGAACATGATGAGTATTGACTTCCCACAACTACAGTGGGGAATAATGTCTCAGCATAAACATCAATAATACAAATTAATGAAGTATTGCTTTGCCTTCAGAAAACGAAGTCCTAACTGGACAAGCTAGTAGCAAAATCTATCAAACTATCTATCATTGCCAGTCCACAAGGACTGGCAATGACAAATCCAAAAACTCATCAATTTACGTTAGAGTCAACACTGATGGACAAATGCAAAAATCTATTACTTGTCTTCAAAAGTTAGAGTACACAATGTCTCAGAAATCTGAGAGAGTCAGGAATTGCATTTCAAAAGTTAAATCCACAAACCATGAAATTTGCCTAAGTTTTGAATGTCCTCTCCAGAGTTAAAATTCACACAGGCACCGGAAATGACAATGTCCCCAAACGGCTCAAATACAAATATAAGTCGTCTCACCAAAAGTTACACATATGAATCAAGTGACAACACTATACAAACTCTGATCCACACTAATAATACACTTCTTACATTTTCAAGTAAAAAGCTCAAAAGATATATATACAAATATCTTTTGAAGTAATATACTCAAGAGAATACACACACACACGTGTGACCCCCTACATCCTGAGAGACCAGAGAGGCAACCGCTGGGTGACACCAATGGTCAACACACAGTACCAACACTGCACATCTATATACCTAAAAATATGTTGTTAAATATGACTGAAAAGGAAAAATTAATAATTCTAACAGGAATTTTCTCAATATTTCTTATGTTTTTTTTACTGTCGATGGTAATTGAAAAATCAAATCTCCAAAATTCCTTTTTATTTCTAGTCTGACGCGACGCCTGAACGCGTTTCGTAATAACTTATTACATTTTCAAAGACTTTAGTTTACACACACAACTGTAACCTGTAAACACACACAAATACATCTATATTTATTCTCGCATTTGGGTGAGGTGATATGATACAAAAGTTTTGGGTGAGGTGATTGAAATTTACACAAGATAGAACACGAACCAATGGGTATAAAAACATAAGAATGGAAGTAACTGCAGAAGGCCTATTGGACCATAGCATCAACACTTCATTTTGATACTTTAATATTGGTTCGGAGTCTTGAAGTGGGTAGAATACTGTTGTGCATTAATTGGGTTTTGATTGCTGGTGTTGACTTTTTGATGTGTAGTGCCTCACAGGTTTCCAGCCTCCTGCTATGGTTGTATCTATCGAAGATTTCTGTGTTGTTTGTTAAGATTTCTCTGGTGATGGTCTGGTTGTGGGAAGAGATTATATGTTCCTTGATGGAGCCCTGTTGTTTATGCATTGTTAATCGCCTGGAAAGAGAAGTTGTTGCCCTGCCTATATACTGAGTTCTTTGGGGCATACAGTCTCTAAGTGGGTATTTGAAGACAGACGACGTTGGTTTCCATCAAGGCATTATGCTTGGTGTCTGGAGAGTTCTTCATGAGTAGGTTGGCAGTTTTTCAGGTTTTATTGTAAATCGTTAATTGAATTTTGTCTGTAGGGATAACGTTCCTGTCAACAATATCTTTCAGATAAGTACAATTAGGTAAGTACGTTACCCCAACACCTCCACACCTTCACCACCTCCACATCTTCACCCCCCTTCCTCTAACGCCTCCACACCTTCACCACATTCCTCCAACACCACTACCACCAACCACAACTATCAACCACTGCCAACCCACCAATACCATCACCACCCTGCCAACTCCACCCCACCACTACCAACCCACCAACACCACCCAACCACTGGCAACCCACCACTGGCAACTCACCAACACCACCCCCACCACTGGTAACCTACCAACACCACCCCACCACTGGTAACCTACCAACACCACCCTACCACTGTCACTCCACCAACACCACCCTGCCAACGCGACCCCTCCACCGCCAACCCACCAGCACGCATAAAATTGTTGATGCAGTCACAGCTGAGAGCCCCCCTGTGATACCTACTTATCTACTTATCATTTGTGGCCCCTCTGGCGACCGAGTGGCCATGAAGCTGACCTTTATCACCATAGCTGAGACGGACTTTGTAGCAACGCAATGGATTGAGTGCTTTGGATTCAAGATTCCACCTGTCCTGATCAAGTAGGAGTGCTATTATGATCTACAGCAATGCTTCAAGTGTTACAAGTATACACACTCCACCAATAAATTTCTTGAACGCATCACCAAGTGCAGCTCTGCGCCGAAGACTACCTTTACTTCATTTGCAAGGTTGATTCCAACATTGTCTGCTCTGTGATGGTGACCATCCTGTTGTTTCATATTATTGCCCACGTCAACAGGAGGAAATACAGAAAATTGCTGATATGAGGAGACCTTATTCAATCACCAGCAACGCCATTTCAGCCAGCGCACGCGCCAACTCTCCCGACTCCACCAACCAATCAGAAGATTTGCCTGTTCTGCCAGGCGGTGACTCCCGGCCTCGGACCTCACAGCCTCCTCATTCTGGGCCCAACGTCCAATCAGCAGCCCAGTCTTGACCTACTTCAGAGGCTAGTCTGATACCTGCTCTGCTGCTCCCTGTTGAGAGGATTACTGGGTCTGACAACTGCATGTTCGTCACAACTCTCAACACGCTATATGCTGCAAAAGACATATAGCGTTCAGAGTTCCTGAGACAATGCTTCCTGCAGGACACGTGCCTTCATCATCAACAGAAACTGCCTCGGCAGCTGCTCAGCCTACAACACCTGCTGCTAACCCTCCATCTTACCCTGCAGAGGAAGACGACTCATTAGAAGATCCTACTGTTCCCTGTAGATCCTAAGGAACATACATCTTTCCCTGTAGAGGCTGCAGACCTTTCAGTTCCAGACGACTATCCTGATGAACCCATGTTGTTCTACATCGAAGACGCCGGCAACATGCAAGCTACCCCAGAAGAAAAACGCTCCCACATTCTGACTTGGAACCAGGAGCATGAGGAAGATCTAAAGAAAGGCAAGAGGAAGAAGTAGTACACTGATGCGCCCACAGTCCGTTACCAGTCGGATGTGATCCTACTCCTCCCGCACTTTATTAAACCCAAATGCTATGTTAAATATCAGAAACACGCCGCAAAGATTTTAGGAAAATGTCACAGCACTTACGAGAACGAGCAGGCGCCCCAACGGAGCCAGCCCACACCAAAACCTGTGACTACAATACCTTCACGGAGCCCTGCGCTAGTACACGCACAAGTACAAAGATACAGGACAAGATTTGGTGAGCTCGTAGTTGACTTACCTGGCACAGGAGCGGGGCTGTAACTGGTGTGGCTATTCGCATAACGCTTGCTTATATTTGGATTTGGAAACTACACTTCAGCTTCCTCCAATAGGATAGAAAGAATGTTACCTGTAATTAGGGAAAGAATTTCAGTAGCTATAATTAGTGCTAATTAGTTTGTCATTAAGGTAATGAGAGATTGAAGCGAGTATAAGGTTTACTCTCTACAGATCTGCCAGTACAGCTGGAGAGACACTAATGTCATAAGCTGGAGTTTTTACGGTAGCCGAAGTGGCTTTTGTGGCTGTTTTCTAGAAGAGTTCCTTCGCAATAGTGAATGTTGGTAGGCCGGTTGCAGCATAGAGTATGTTAAAAATTCGGACGAATTCATTGTAGTTTGAGCCTGCCATCTTCTCAGTCAGGTGCATGAGTGCGTAAACAGTACTGTTAACGATGATGGAGCAGGTATCGAAGGTTGGCTTGATGCTTGGCCGGAATGTGGTGGTAGCGGCTGATAGGTTGGTGACTTGTTGATGGTCTGGGAGCGGGGTCTCCATTGGCTTGCAGGATGTGCGGTAGCTGCTCTTCCCGGAAGCTCAGGGAAAAAGTTGGCTTGCACGTTGAAAGATGTTGGGTGACGAGCGGTGGACATCATCTTGATTTTTTGGATTCTGGTAGGGCACTCAATGGACACAGCAGTATGTTCACCAGAGTAGTAAAAGCAGTGAGGAGATTCGGCATCACAGATCTTGAAGTGATGATCCACGGCACATTTGCTGAACTTTTGGTCCTAGAGAGTGCACTTTTTCGTGAAGTGATCGAAGCTGTAGCACTTAAAACATTGACCAAGTCGAAAATAACGTTCATTGGCGATCTGGTGACGTGTGGTAGCAATGCCAAAGCATCAGAAGGCGTTGTGAGCAGCAAACAAAAGTAGCTTCTTCTGGTGATGGCGATTTATGGTGGCGAGGTGGGTGTCAGTTTCAGTGACTGTGACAGCAGTCAATGAAGAGTTCTGTTCGTTCCTTCTGTCTCTTTCCGATATAAGAAACCACGCTGGGAGTGAGGTCTGACCTAGAGTAAAGTGCTCAAAATCTGCGCTAGCTCGCCTCCCTTCAGATTCATCATCGGAGGAGGATATCTCTGAGGAAACACAGTCTACTGTATCCAAACCTAATTACAACCCTAAGGGCTTCCTTCTTGACACCACACCCTTCAACCCTAACGAAATTGCTGTGTCAACAAGAAGTAAGATCGCAACCAACAAAAAGAACAAGACCAAGAACGAAGGTCCAGCCAAAATCAATTAAGCCTGAAGAAATGACCCAAGAATGAAGAAGGAAGTGACACCATCGACCACCATTACTAACTAGCATCAACTACCTTCAATTACCATCAACTGTGAGCTGCTTGCTTACCAGCTCTATGGATCTTTTTAAGTTCAAGAACAACACAAAGTTAACTCACCACTCCACCTCCCCTCAAGCCCTTGCACAGCCCTTTCCAGCGCACACCCTGCGAACCACTCCGCCTCTCGCCGAACAAAAAAAAAATTAAATCAAGAAAAACATTTGATGCCAACCCACGGTGGATAGGCCACCAAATATTTTGGCCTTATTCCACTCTCCACCACTGCCACTCACCACTCTCCACCACTGCCACTCTCCACCACTGCCACTCTCCACCACTGCCACTCTCCACCACTGCCACTCACCACTCTCCACCACTGCCACTCACCACTCTCCACCACTGCCACTCTCCACCACTGCCACTCTCCACCACTGCCACTCTCCACCACTGCCACTCACCACTCTCCACCACTGTCACTCACCACTCTCCACCACTGTCACTCACCACTCTCCACCACTGCCACTCACCACTTTCCACTACTGCCACTCACCACTCTCCACCACTGTCCTTCACTATCAACACCCATACTACCCCTCCACCATCAACACCCACAACACCACCACCTACATCACCTCTCCACCATCATCACCCAACAAAACTCATCCTCCCCCATCACTACACATATCACCCGCACCACCACCACCACCCCAACACCGCCGACACCCACTTCACCCCTTTACCACCACCCACACCACCTCTCCACCATCACAACCACTCACACCACCCATCCACCACCACCCCTCCACCATCAACATCCACACCACCACTCCATCATCAACATTCACACCACCCCTTCACCATCAACACCCACACCACCTTTCCACCACCACCTCCCTCACCACTCATCCACCACCACCACCTCTCCATCACCAACACCCACACCACTCGTCTACCACCACTACGACCCACACCACCCCTCCACCACCCCCACCACCCCACCCCTACCACCACCTCCCCTCCACCATGACAACCATCCTTCTTTTGGTTCTTTTATTATCTTATATACTGTTAGTGAATACCTCTTCAACGGTTCTTTGGAATTGTGTTGTGGGGGAAGAATTAGTTCTACCATATAATAACCCTAAATGTTTCGAAGGAATAAAATTAATATTACAGAATCAGAGAACCAGTAGCTTATGGATCACATATAATAAATGCATAAATGAAATTACATAGATTTAGAGAAATGGACTGTAATATTTCTATTAAATCAGAACTAACAACATACACATCACAAATTGTGGGAAATAAATAATATAAATTTAATATACTTCTAATAATGAAATAATGCATTCAGAAATATTAAATTCAATAAGAAAACTGGTCAATTAGCTAACTTCAATGTGGAAGCAGAAACGGCATTGCTGCCAGAGATGAACATAGACAGCGTCTGGCAGCTTTTACCCATATATTCCTGTCTGAGTCAGCAGTCCCTAGCGACACGTAAACATGCAGGTAGAAACACATCTCTCTCGTAGTTAACTCCATGCTGAAAGGCAAATCTTATATAATTTCCACTCCAAACTGTCTACTCATACATTTAATCACATAATCTAAGTGGGTTGGGGGTAAAAAAAAGCTCTCACGTGGTTTATAGGAATATCCGGCGGCGTAACGACAGGACAATAATTAGATTTCAGAATAATGGCCAAAATTACAGAATCTATAAATACTGTCCTGCCGAACACGGTGTTTATAAACTGTGGAAGTTGTGTGATCAACCAGAAACTCGTAGATAGATGGATGCTCCCAAATACGATCGATAACAAGTGGACTACTCCAAAACACCTCAGTCCGAAATCAATGATGGCGGCTGTTTCCCCCGAGCTCCCTCCTCGATTTCTGGTGCATGTGCACTCACGTCGAATGTTGAAACGTAGGAAATTGTCATAATATTTTACTCAATGTTCCAAAGGGATGCAGATGTTCTTGAAATTAATTTATATCGAAATAAGGGTTTTATAAGACAGCAAATTATTTCTCGTGGTACAAATCATTTAATTTAAATGACGTTAAATGAACGAGAATATCGAGAGTGGAAATTAAGTTTATTGCTTTATTTACCGGAACAGCTGATCGTGACTGTATAAAATATTTCCAGTAAACAACTATATATTTTATTAACTAGAAGTAAATCTATTACTAATCTATAATCCTTAATAAAAAAAACGTAAAATGAGACTGGATTCAATTTGATGCATAAATATGTGGAAATTCTTCCCTCTGGCTGGGTGGCTGACGCAACTTCCCGGCCAAAATTTCTAGAAGGGATCTGACATGCTATGCCTCAATTCTATAATTTTAATATCTCTATTCTACTGGTTAGTTGTGTTAGTAAATTATAATGTCTAGTACAAGAACTACCTCTTATCGTATTAGAGGTTAGTATTTAAGTGTTGGAAATTTCCAACATAACTTCGGGGCAAGAAACTACGGGTCACAGTTCATGATTCAGTACTGGCGTATCTGTTACTCTTCCTGAAATTGTATTCATTACTTGTTAGTTAGTTAGTACATTAGAATGTACATGATGGATGACCCGTATCTGTGAAAAAGGTATGAAACTAAGTCATCATGGGAACATCAATTAAATGTTGAAAATATAACTCATAATGTCTTCTTAGATCAAAAAATCTCTAAGATCTACAGCAAAATCAATGATTGGGGTCGCAATGACTTGTAACGATTAAGTTACTTGGTCACTGAATTGTTTCTGTAGACTCAAGAAGTCTTCTCAACATCAGATGGCTATCATCTGCATTTATGCAGAATGAAAATCCAGTTTAAGTTTTAATTTTACATTGTTATGCATCAGTTAAAGAATTTAAAGTATTAGTCATTATGTCATTCAAAATCAAGTTGACTTCGAATCTTCAGTGAGGTCACTGTCTAGGGTCCCAGTGACTTGTGACTGTTGAGTTACTAGACACTAACTCATCACTGAAGAGTCATGATCTCCTCAACCTCAAATAAGGAATTATCTGCACTTAAGCAGAATTAAATATGGCCTAAATTTGCACTGTGGTGCAATAGTCATTTTAGACTATTTCATAGTATAAGTTTCTAACCTAGCTAGATTTTATTTAATATTAGAGAACTGAGTATGTTCATTCGTTAAAATTAAGGATGACTGAATCGACGGTGAAATTAGTAATTTGGTCATTATGACTTGTAGCTAGTTGATGTACAACTCACAGGCTTGTCACTGAAGACTCATTAATTCATCCTCAACTTTAAATGAGGGATTATTTTAATTTATCATCATTTCTTTAAATCAGTCTCTATTAATAGTTAACTATATTTATTTATAAGCACAGACTCAGCTGATACACTGCTGACCTTAACTAATTTCCCTAATATCTACCTAAGTAGAGGGCTATGCTAATTGTGACAACTTACTATTTCTTTGGTAGTGTCACCATAACTAAATTATGAGCAGTTAAGCTGCTCGTTTATGAATGTGTTAGTCTACAGTGCTATTGCCATCTTGAGACTTAACGAAGCACAGAGCTTAAAGAAATTTATGGTGAGCAGTATTGGGCTCGAATTATCGTGGTGGGCAATAATAGGATCGAATTATCATGGTGAACAATAAAGTGTGCTTGATTTATAATTATTAGTGACCATGCTCTCAGCCACATCTAAGGATGGAAGCAAGTCGATTTTGAACTCTGTAGGGTAAGGCAAGTCCTAGTCAACAACGGCTTTTCTACAGGTTTCGTTGAAGACATCATAAAAAGAAAGGTAAAAACGCCATTCTGAGGAGTCAACCAACACAACACTTGTACCCCCAATTGGACTATTTTACAGGAACTTCTTTTCGACGGCTCTTAAAACGGAGGACAGGGTCCTGAAAGATATTGTTGATAGGAACGTCATCCCAACAGACAAAAATCAGAAAAAACAATTGATAATTTATTATAAAACCAAAAAAACCGGCCAATCTACTCATGAAAAACTCCCCAGACACCAATCAAAACGCTTTGAAGGAGACTTACGTCGTCTATGCCTTTAAATGCCCATTTGGGGACTGTAAACCCCAAAGAACTCAGTATATAGGCAAGACAACAACGTCTCTTTCTAGGCGACTAATAATGCATAAGCAACAGGGAGCCATCAAGGAACACATAATCTCTTCTCACAACCAGACCATCACCAGAGAAATCTTAACAAGCAACACAGAAATTATCGATAGGTACGGCGATAGCAGGCGGCTTGACATCAGCGAGGCACTACACATTATAAAGTCAACACCAGCAATCAACAGCCAACAGCACAACTATATTCTACCTACTTCAAGACCCCGAACCAATATGGAAGCAGCAAGAGGAAGTATGGGCCAATAGGCCTTCTGCAGTTACTTGAAATTCATATGTTCACTTATCCAATTTATACCCATTGTTTCGTGTTCTGTCCTGTGTTTGTCACCTCACTCAAAACGTTTGTACCATATATCACCTCATCCAATAGAGTATAAGTACGAAGAATTTGCTTGCAAATTAAGTCTTTGAAAATGTAATATGAATTACGAAACGTGTTCAGGCGTCAAACAATTAAAAAAAGAATTTCGGAGAATTGTTATTTTTATTACAATCTCAATTTCAATCTCAATCTCAATACAATCTGGAAATTACAATCTCTTAAATTGAAATGGTATATCTGCTGGAATCATAGAAATGCGAGGAATGAGGACATAATCACCTTTGAAATGTCCTGTCAAGATTATTATTACTACGACATTGCTGATTAATTTTTTACTGCAAGGCGCGTGGCATTGCAAAGTTTTGGTTAGTTGATATTTCGCAACATGATAATTGGCACGCCGATTTTCAATTGCTGTATGTGTAATGGTATCCTTGGCAGATCAAGTGAATTAAAAAAAAAATTTGGGATAATTAACCGCTTCATGTGCTTCCTCAACAGTGTCGACGGACTTGTATGTGACTGCCTCGCTTTGAATGTTAGACTGAATAATGTTGTTAAGTTCGTAGATGTCTTTGTTCTTGGGGGCAAGAATAAATCGTTCACACAGCCAATCGGGATTCTTATAATTAGTTTGAATATTGGGAAATACTTTTTTCATCCAATTCTTCTTTTGACATCACTAAATTTTATAAGTTATGAGGCAATGAAATTCGTCCTGAGGTCAAATCAACCGGCACGTTCACGTTCCCAATTTCCTGAAATTGATGTGAGAATATCTCAGCTGATGAGTCGTTTTGCAGCTGGACACTCATATTTGTAGTTAATTTTAATGTCTTTACGTGGCAACACAAAGTAAAGTTTTTCAGGCGAGCATTTATTTCGTCCGCGGGTGTCGATCGAGGAATTACAGGTAATGTTTGCATGAAATCTCCTGCAAGCAATATTAATGTGTTCCGAAATAGTCTGATGTTTCCACGCAAATCTTGCAATGATCGATCAAGAGCTTCCAGCGATTTTTTGTGGGCCATTGTGCATTCATCCCAAACAATAATTTACATTTCTGCAATACTTTTCCCATGCCGGATGTTTTGGAAATGTTGCACATGGGAGTTTCAATGAATTGCATGTTCAATGGCAATTTCAAAGCCGAAGTAGCAGTTCTTCCTCCTGGTAGCGATGTCACAGCTATTCCGGACAATGCAAGTGCTAAGGCTATAACATTTTGGGATCGAAATGCTGCCAGAATCAATCTAATTAGAAAGGTTTTACAGTTCCTCCTGGCGCATCTAAGAAGATTTCTCCAAACCCGTTATTGACAGTTTGAATTATTTGATTGTAAATGCCTTTTCGCTCAAGCGTTAGCTTAGGAAAATTTGATTGCACATACGACAACAGATCACCCGTTGTGAAATTTTGTTCACGACGCAATTATACATCGAACGCAACAGCAGCAGATCGATTCGGTGATGGCATTTCCAATTGATTTAAAACATTGTTCGCGATTTCTAAACACAAATCTTCAATCATTACCATCGCTTCGTTGTAGATTTCTGCCGTGAAATCCATGTTCATATTTGAATTTGCGTATTCGACAGATAATATCTTCAGCCATGAGTGATTTATATTTCTCCGATAACTCTGTTGGAGATGCAGCAGAGTCGGTGGTCAATATGATTGCAAATAATGAACGAATTTGATTTTGATGTGACGTGTTGGTCGCGTCATTAGTGCATACATCCCAGTGTCTATCGGTCTCTAATAAATTCAGAGCTTGACATGCACTACGAAAAGTGACATGTGTGACGCCATGTTGTTGGTGGAAGCGGTTTTTGTTTGTTGTTTGTGGTAGTGTTAGTAGTTGTTAGTAGTTGTGGCTGTTGGGGGAAGTGGATGGTGGTAGTAGTTGATGGGGATTGTTGTTGTTAGCTGTATTTGTTGTTGGTTGTTGTTGTGGTGGTTGTTGGTTGTTTTTGGTTGTGGTGGTTATTGGTGGTAGTGGATGTTGGTGGAAGTGGTTGTTGGTGGTTGGGGTTGTTTGTGCAGGTAGTGGTTGTTGGTAGTAGTGGTTGTTGGTGGTAATTGTAGGGAGTGAATGTTCGTGGTTGTTGGTAGTAGTGGTTGTTGGCGGTAATTGTTGGTAGTGAATGTTCGTGGTTGTTGGATTTTATTGGTGGTAGTGGTTGATGTTGTTGGTTGTGGTTCTTGATGGAAGTGGTTGCTGGTGGTAGTCGTTGTCGTTGGTCTTGGTGGTGGTGGTTGATGGTTGTGGTTGTTTGTTCTGGCAGTGGGTGTTGGTAGTAGCGGTTGCGGTTGTTGTTGATGGTAGTAGTGGTTATTGATGTTGTTGGTAGTGGTTGTTGGTGGTTGTGGTTGTTGTTGGTAGTGGTTGTTGGTGGTTGTGGTTGTTAGTGGTAGTGTTTGTTGATGTTAGTGGTTGTTGTTGGCGGTACTGGTTGTTGTTTGTTATTGGTGGTAGTAGTTGTTGTTGGTAGTGGTTGTTCGTGGTAGTGGTTTATCGTAGTGGCTGTTGTTGGTGGCAATGGTTGTTGGTGATAGTGGTTTATGGTAGTGGTTGTCGTTGGTAGTATTGGTTGTAGTTGGTGGTAGTGGTTGTTGGTGGTGGTAGTGGTTGTCGTTGGTGGTAGTGGTTGTTGATGGTTGTTGATTTTGGTGGTAGTGATTGGTCTTGGTGATAGTGGTTGTTGATGGTTGATGTTGTTGGTGGTAGTGGTTGTTGTGGTTGATGTTGGTGGTTGTTGATGGTAGTGGTTGGTGATAGTAAATGTTGGTGGTACCGGTTGTTGGTGGTTGTTGGTGGTATTGGTTGGTGATAGTAATTGTTGGTGGTACTGGTTGTTGGTGATTGTGGCTGATGTTGGTGGTAGTGGTTGTTGTTGGTGGTGGTGGTTGTTGATGGTAGTGGTTGTTGGTTGCAACCACGCAAGAAGGGCCTCGTGTGTCAGTTATATTGATATTGTACACCATGCTAGTGGGGACGAGCTTGTCAGTCGTACTGGTATTGTACTCAACGGAAGTGGGGATTAATGTGTCAGTTGTACTGGTATTGTACACCATGCTAGTAGGTACTAGTGTGTCTGTTGTACTGGTATTGTACACCATGCTAGTAGGTACTAGTGTGTCTGTTGTACTGGTATTCTACACCATGCTAGTAGGTACTAGTGTGTCTGTTGTACTGGTATTGTACACCATACTAGTAGGTACTAGTGTGTCTGTTGTACTGGTATTCTACACCATGCTAGTGAGGACTAGTATGTAAGTTGTCCTGGTATTGTACACCATGTTAGTTAGGACTAGTGTATGAGTTTTACTGGTATTGTACACCATGCTAGTGGGGACTAGTGTTTTAGTTGTACTGGTATTCTACGCCATACTAGTGGGGATTAGTGTGGCAGTTGTACTGGTATTGTTCACTACGCTAGTGGGGACTAATGTGTTCATTGTACTAGCGTTGTACTCAATGCTAGGTGGGACTATATTCATCTAGTGGTGCTCACCATGTTGTTATCACCTATATGTATTTACTCTCCTTGTTGTTCCCGGGTAGTTGTACTCTCCTACTTGCATTTACCTGGCAGTATATGAGAGTACATAAATTGTACTCACCTATGTGTTCTCTCCTAGTTGCACCTATTTAGTTGTATTTACCATGTTGATCTCACGAATTTGTGTTTCAGTTATATTTTATGTAAAATCTGCTAGAATACAGATGCATGTGATAAAGGTTTTTTTATGTACCTTAATTTTTCTCTAATGTATTTTACATAAAGAACCTCAATATCATTTTAAACTTGAAAACAGTAATATTTAATATGTCATTTAGAAAATAGTGTTTTAACAAAAAAATTTTGCAAAATCATTTTAAAGTCAATAACAGTTTAGATTAAGTGAATGTTTTGCACACCTTTTATACAACTAAGATACAACCTTTCAATTATTATTATTATTATTATTATGATTACTATTATTATTATTATTATTGTGAAGTACAAAATGACATGTAAATTTAATAAATATACCTGGAAAAATAGTTTTAATAATTTTGGGAACAAATAGTATATGTCAATATATTCGGTATATATATATATATAAATTATGATCCGATCATCTAGTAACTAAATGATTTAAAAATATTTCATACAGCTTTAAAACAACATTAAAATATATATATGTAATATACATAAATTTAATTTTTAAACATGAACAAAATATTTTTGTAATATATTAAGGTGAAAATAGTGTTAGAAAAGGCGGCATTTACCTTATTACAAAAAGAAATACTTTTAACATTCTTTTGGTTTGGAGGTTGCACATGTACCTGCTGAAGCACACATGAAACTTTTCTTTCCCACAACCTATTGAAACGTTATTGGACGTTGCCCCGACGTTTTGTGTTTGCTGGGGAGAGACTGACTGCATGCTATTTTCTGTGTGTTTGTCACGTGTATGTTGTGTTTTAGTGATACTCAAGATGGGAGCATAATAACGAATTCTTATTAATCCACTAAACACCTAGTTTGGTAAAAAATAAGGGTAAGTTATCCTGATTTGCTGTCAACACATGACAAATTTAGAGTTATCAATAGCATTTTGTTTACCCCACAGAATTATGATAAGGGAAGTGACGGGTCCACAAATAGACATCATTCGTGATCTTTCGCTGGTGACCCCCCCTGGGTACTTGGAGATTGGGCCAGAGAACGTGTTATTGCCAAGTTTTTATGCCAAATGGCAATCCAAATACACCAGTTTTCCAGTTTACCCGGATGATGTTTGGGTCGTGACATTCCCGAAGTCAGGTGAGAAAGTTTTCCATTGTCATGTGGTTTCTTTATCGCGGCAGTTTACCGCTAGAATTTTATTTACAAAAAAGAAATAGTAAACTAAGTAGTCCAATGATATCACTCATTATCAGATATACTGATCAAGTGTTTGAATATGATGTCCCTTTTTCCACTTTCCTTGTTGACTATGACAAATTTTGAACCTGGTCAGTTTTCAATATTGGTTCAGTTTATCTACCACTCAAAATGTCTGCATCGAATCAACTCAGAAAGATGTTATCAAGATCAATAACGTTCCTGAGAAAACACCAAATTAACGTTAGAAGCCACGTACGACTTTATTCAGAAAAGTATTCGAGGGGAGTTTGACATACATAAGATATTTTGATCTTCTCTAGGTATGTACATCTGATTCAATCTATAATAAGGATATTATTTTAGTGTATTCAGCATAAAATTTTTAGATGTTAAGTAGTGGGATCAATAGTTAAGGTAAACCTAAAAAATATGGTTTTTACATTGCCAGCTAACATTTAATTAATATCGGCTTCATTTAAATGTTGATAAATGAGTTTTTTGTTGTGAGGTTCATGGATAAACTCACAAGCTCAATAGAAGGAATACTTCTGTCTAACAAAATTCTTTACAAAATATCATACATATATGATCTTATTATTCATCAGCCATGAGTCTAACATATATACTGTGACTTTTTCAACCTAAAAATTTTAGAAAGTTGGGTTTCTACCATCAATCCAAATATATACCAATATTTATTTGTATATATTGTAGAATTATAGGGGGTACTATTTTCCCACAATACAGAGTGATTGAGAGTAGTGGAGTGAGTAGACTCACAATACTTTAGCCATATTTAATTACAGGTCTTCCACACAGAGTTCTTAAGTCTCAGAGACTTTTCTGAGAAGCTGAGCGACTAGAGTTGCCACGATTCTGAATCCTTGTGTTTAAAAGTATCTACAATGTTTCTACTCAATTACTGTGGAGTCGCTTAGAGCAGTATATTGCTAAGTGTCCGTGAATCTCACTGTATTATTAGTATTAAAGTAACTATTAATATTGTGTTCATTGGATCATGAGTCGGGTAACTTAATGAGGATTTTCTGTATATTGTTCCTCAAACGCTCTTAATTTTGGCTGCATAATTTACATGGCAAGGGCTTCAACTTTTTATAATTGTTCAACATAGTAACTTGAGCACTAAAATATTGTAAAATGCCAAAATTTTTGTATTATGGTATCAGATTTGAATATAATATTTATTTTGTTTATTTTAGAATATAGCTTGCGAGTATAGTTTACTTTAAACAAAATTTCAATGTAGTCGACCAAATATGCTCCAATTTTAAAAGGAAACAAATTATAACTCCAATAGTTTTCCGTTTATGAAAAAACGAAAAAGAGCATATTTTAGAACAAAGAATTTGTACATAATATATAAAAATGGTGGGAATCGATCAGAAACTAATTTTTCAGTCTTCTCAAATTTCAAAATCATATTTAAAAGAAAACTGAAGATCAAGTTCTCATCAATGCATATGGTCATTCTACACGCATATGGACATTCTTTCAGTGTTCAATATATATTACTGGCTACTCGTACTCGAATATGTGAAAGTTGTAGGTCAATATATTTTTAAATGAAGTCAAGAAAAATTAATACCAAAAAGATTTTCACATATTTACTGTATAATTATTATTTTAAAAATGTACAACATTTCACAGGTATGATTTGATATACATCGACTTTATTAGCACTGCTATTGAATATTTTCCGGTGTTCTGATATATGTCACTATAACTGAACATAAAGTTCAGTAATGTGTGTGAGTTAAGGTAAAAAACAAATATATTTCAATAATTTTTGGCCAATATTTAGGCAATAAATTTTCCTGGCAACCCATTCTTCCTTCTTGTATTTGTACGTGTAACACACTTTCCCTCTTCTAATTAGTGTCCTTCGATAGGAAAGGAATCGTGAATACGGACAATGTAACAGTCAAGAAACCAAGGGATACGTAATGACACAATAGTGTGTCATGGTTTGTCACACCAGCCTTAGTGTGTCACCTGACAACTGGCAGGGCTGGCAGGGCCCAGGTTTAGTGTGACACACCTGACAACGGTCGTGGCTGGCAGGGCTTAGCCTTAGTGTGTCACCTGACAACGGTCAAGGCTGGCAGGGGCCCAGCTTTAGTGTGTCACCTGACAACGGTCGTGGCTGGCAGGGCTTAGCCTTAGTGTGTCACCTGACAACGGTCGTGGCTGGCAGGGCTTAGCCTTAGTGTGTCACCTGACAACGGTCAAGGCTGGCAGGGGCCAAGCTTTAGTGTGTCACCTGACAACTGTCGTTGCTAGCAGGGGCCCAGCTTTAGTGTGTCACCTGACACCGGTCGTGGCTGGCAGGGCCCAGCCTTAGTGTGTCACCTGACACCGGTCGTGGCTGGCAGGGCCCAGTCTTAGTGTGTCACCTGACACCGGTCGTGGCTGGCAGGGCCCAGCCTTAGTGTGTCACCTGACACCGGTCGTGGCTGGCAGGGCCCAGCCTTGGTGTGTCACCTGACACCGGTCGTGGCTGGCAGGGCCCAGTCTTAGTGTGTCACCTGACACCGGTCGTGGCTGGCAGGGCCCAGTCTTAGTGTGTCACCTGACACCGGTCGTGGCTGGCAGGGCCCAGTCTTAGTGTGTCACCTGACACCGGTCGTGGCTGGCAGGGCCCAGCCTTAGTGTGCCACCTGATACCGGTCGTGTCTGGCAGGGCCCAGCTTTTGCGTGTCACCTGACACCGGTCGTGGCTGGCAGGGCCCAGCCTTAGTGTGTCACACCTGACAACGGGTCTGCTGGCAGAAATTTTTTCTAACACAATTCATGAAGACCTCGTAGGGAAAACAGAACATAAACAATACCACTGCCACTAAACATGTGTTGTGATTTCCTTTAGAAGGAGGTAACATCCTAACACCATTCCATATTTGGTGAGGATCCTTTAAAGATGTAGTATGGCCAGATGTCGCAATCCAAAGTAGATCGCAGGTAGATACTCATTTGGGATTAGATGCACTGTTTAACAGTACACCTACTCCACCAGTCGTCGACAGTACTCCATATACCTCTCTAGTTTCTATTCCAGAACCAAGCACTGGTCTAGAGCCACCTTCATTGTGGAGCAAGAGAAGGAAGCACCCCCAGGGGCAAGCACTCGCAGATACTATTGAGTCTGGATCGAAGACAGGTGACCAGTACTTCTGGAAGGATAAGATACTGTGCCTTATCGACAAAGAACTCCCCAGACTCTAGAAGTAGGTACACAGAAAGTCGTGCCCTACGTGTTCAGAACCAAGATGTTGGAAACAGCTCACGATGGATTATTTTCCTGACATTGTGGGATATCCAGAAATTTTCATCGCCTTGCCAGATGTTGCTACTGGTCTAGTATGAAACAGGACGTTCGACGGTACTGTAAATCCTGCCTTGTATGTCAGCTTACAGGGAAAGTGTATCGTCTGTCCCGAAAGCCCCTCATTGTCCCATACCCTCCATTGGTGAACCCTCAGAACACCTCATCCTGGACATAGTAGGCCCGCTTCCACCTTCTACTGCTGGGGTGCAGTATTTGCTCACCATTATGGATAGAGTTAGTAGATACCTTAAGCGATCCTCTTTAAGTCCATCACATGAAGGTAGTAGTCAAACATCTGATATGGTTCTTTTCCAGACAGTGTCTCCATAAGAAGATTCATACACACCAAGGGACTAAACTCACCTACCGATATTTTAACAAGCAGATAGCCGACAAGGGAGTCCAACATACAACACCGAGTGCCAACCATCCCGAGTTGCAAGGGGCATTAGAACGATTTCATCAGACGTTGAAGAACATGAGAAAATATTACATCGAAAGGCAAGGTAGATGGGCTGAAGATCTACCTTACTTCCTCTTTGGCATTAGATTAGTACTGAATGAGTCTCGGGGCCTTCGAGATGGTGTATGGTCACACTGTGAGAGGACCATTGGAGGTTATCAAGGACCAGTGGGCGGACAAAGAGAGCAACATTAATGTGCTGGACTGGTTATCTACACACAAAGTCAGGTTGTTTGATGCATGAGAACTAGCTAAAGAGAACCTGTTACGTTCTCAGGTAAATGCATGGAAGAGATACGAGAGCAAAGCGACAACCAGGGAATTTCAGATAGGAGACCTCGTACTGGTATGTGCTCCATACCAGTACGTACTGGTATGTAACAGGACGCTTGAATACCAAATTCATTGGTCCTTACCCTGTTCTCAAGAAAGATAATTCTGCTAACTATATCCTTAGCAAAAAATGCAGATGTTTGTACACGTGCACATGGTGAAGTTGCACCAACGACGGGTCATTCGCCCAGTGACGATGGGGGTCACAAGAGACCATGACCAACAGATGATGGAGGATGTTAGTAAACAAATGGGATCGAATTCAGCTATTCCGCTGAATCTTTCTACCAAGTTGACTTACGTGCCTGAGGAGCAACATAGGGCCCTAAAAGAGTTAATAATGCAATATAAGTTTATTTTCAGAGATACTCCAAGCCTGACGTCCGTCTTGAAGCACGACGTTATCCTTGAGGAGAGCGTGAGACCGATAAAGCAACATCTCCATCGACCAAATCCCCATAAGAAAGAGGTGATAAGTCTTGAGATGCTACATGCTCCAACATGATCTGATCGCCCCAAGTCTTTAGTCGTCCTCTATTCTACTATTATTGAAGCCTGGTAATGAACAGAGGCTATGCATAGACTACCGACCAGTTAACAAGGTCACAGTAGCTGATACATATCCCATTCCCAGGATAGAAGAGTGTATGGGCCTACCATCGGTAGGCCCACCTATTAACAAAGTTTCATCTCTACAAAGGTTATTGGCAGGTACGTCTGACAGAGAGTGCCAAACCTATTTCTGCTTTTGTGACTCCTGATGGTCTTTTAGCGTGTCAAGTCATGCTATTTGGTATGACAAAATGCTGCTTTTATGTTTCAATGATTGATTACTAGTGTACTACGCGACGTAGAGAATTCTTTGGTCTGCATAAATGATGTATTGATCTACGATTCCAGTTGGGAAGAGTATTTGCGGTATATTGAAGATTTTTTTCGGCTTTTCAACAAACTCGGTCAGCAATCAATCTACACAAATCTGAATTTGTTAAGACATCTGTAATCTTATTAGGACATGTGGTTGGGGGAGGATGGATCGCCCCTAAGAACAGCAACGTAGAAGCCGTCTTTCAGTACCCGACCCCTTCAACACCTAAGGAGGTCTTGTGTTTCCTGGGTATGGCCGGATTCTACCGTAAGTTTGTTCCTAAATTCTCGACTACAATGGTACCTTTGACAAATCTCCTGAAGAAAGGAGCAAAGTTCACGTGGACCAAGGACTGTCAGCTTGCCTTTGAGAGCCAAACAACCATTCTCATATCATCTCCAATTTGCTTGTCCCGTATTTTCGATGACATTCATATTAACAGTCGATGCTTCAGATTATGACATAGGGGCAGTGTTGACACAAAGTTATAACAAAGGGGTAGAACACCCTGTGGCTTATTATTACAAGAAAATTAAGTGGTTTTCAACGGAATTATTCAGTGATAGAAAAATAAACATTGGCTCTTGTCAGCGCTGTGCAACACGTTAACGTCTATCTGACGAGAATGGTTATCCAGTTTTGATCAGGTCTGACCATAATCCATTGATGTTTTAAGCACAGTTCCATCATAAGGATTTTCGGTTAAATAGATGGAGCCAACACCTTCAACAGGTGGAGGTGTAGGCTGTACCCCTGCCTGTAGGCTGGAGGTTTAGTTCACTTAGTAATAATATAAAAGGAGTTGAGAACGTTGAGAATAGTAGCAGATGCCTTATTACGCATCTAAAACACTAATTGGTTTTCTGTCAAGAAATAAAACAAATTCTTTCAGGAAGGGAAGGGTGACCCTACCAACGTCATCTGTCGAGCGCACCTGACCCCATTTTCTTGTCCCCGGTGGAAGGCTGTGATCTTACTAACACCTGTGAAGTTTCCTCCTTACTATACAATTTTTACTCCTCAGAAGTGATGTAGGGGATACCATGGTCGACAAGAGTCGACCTGAAGTGACGACAAAGAGTAGTCCTGAACGCAAGACTTGTCAGAACAAGTAGGGCCCAGTCGGTGGCGACAGTGGTGGTCAGCGAAGTATTGGTGATTGGACCTACATATCCCGGGAGGGCCCAGTTGTGTTACTTGAAGGAATTAGCATAGATCTGTCCACTAAGTTAAGGCTTGTTATAGGTGTAGCCTTTAGTGAAAGAAAATTAGTGTGTTGCTGGAGACCAGCTAGCGTGTTGCTGGAGACCGGCCAGGGTGTTGCTGGAGACCGGCCAGGGTGTTGTTGGAGACCAGCCAGTGTGTTGCTGGAGACCAGCCAGTGTGTTGCTGTAGACCAGCAAGGGTGTTGCTGGAGACCAGCCAGCTTGTTACTGGAGACTAGCCAGCATGTTGCTGGAGACCAGCAAGGGTGTTGCTGGAGACCGGCCCAGGGTGTTGCTGGAGACCAGCCCAGGGTGTTGCTGGGGACCGGCCCAGGGTGTTGCTGGAGACCGGCCAGGGTGTTGCTGGAGACCGGCCCAGGGTGTTGCTGGAGACCAGCCAGCGTGTTGCTGGAGACCAGCCAGCGTGTTGCTGGAGACCAGCCAGGGTGTTGCTGGAGACCAGCCCAGGGTGTTGCTGGAGACCGGCCAGCGAGTTGCTGGGGACACAGTGATGATACTGTGGAGGACTGTTCCCTGATTTGCTGAGAAAGATGGGCTCACCAGCGTGGGTACCGTTGAGGAAAGGCTCAGGGAATTAACCCTTAGTGTTGTGCGATAGAAGATACAGAAGGACTCGCCAAGATAGAAGATTGCAGAAGTTCTTTTGTAATGTCCAGAGTGACAGTGACACCTGCTGTGTTATCTGTGCTATACATGTGTAATAAGTGTATATTGTTAAGTAGTTCGTGTGCTAATGGTTTCGTTTAGTGTTAATTACGCACATTCCCGTTGGGTTGATTATTACTGCTCAGTTCTTAATGACTTACCATTGCCTCAGGGTTGGATCTGGGGAATAAGAGGCACTAAAGCCCCATAGAATGTTTGTGTAAAGATACCGGTTACTGGCTAAGTGAGGCCGTAACATTTTGCTTGAGGAATAACATCAGTTCGGGATCTGGTCATTTCATACTAACGAACCAGATGCTTTATTTCAGGAACTACCTGGACTCAGGAGGTGGTGTGGTGTCTAGTGAAGGATACGAAGTCTCCTGAGGCGTCACTCGAGATGATGAAGAGGTTCCCTTTCCTTGAGTAGGCACTGTTCATTTTTTTAGTATTTTGAATTTACTTTAGACTTCCAAATAACATTACAAATGGTCACTAAAACATCAGATTAAGGTAGTAAGACTTTTCCTTCTGTTATGGACCTTTATCAAGTTGTATGTGATGGAACACAGGGAGAAGGAAGGTAATAAAGTGAGGTTCAGTAATATTAGTGGTCGGTGAAGAGACAAAAGTGTTGACAGATGACAGACAATCTAGTAGATTGTCAAGAATTTTTTGGCAAATTTTCAGAGGAAAAGGAAATGTCAACTTCTTTTGGTCGCAGTATCTACCTGAGGTTGGCGATAGCAGGTTACATTTGTGAATGAGGAAAGCCGCACAGTCATGATAATTAGAGAACATGATATCGTAATTGTGGTAAATAAATCGTGACCAGTAAACCCGTATTGCTCAGTGAGGAAGGACTCGCCTAGCTGTGCTTGCGGGGGTTGAGCTTCGACTCTTTGGTCTCGCCTCTCAAGGATCAATCTACTGGTCCACAGAAGATTGGCAGTTGAGCTTCTCCTGATCTTCTCGAGCTCTGTCATATATATACATTTGAAATTGTGTATGGAGTCAGACTCTACCACATTACTTCCTAATGCATTCCATTTATTAATTACTCTGACACTGAAAAAAATTCTTTCTAATATCTCTGTGACTCATTTGCGTATTCGGCTTCCACCTGTGTCCCCTTGTGCGAGTATCACCCAAGTTGATTCATTGATGAATACTAAGCCACCCAAGAGGTGGCACGGGCATGAATTGCCCGTAAGTGGTAGATTTTTTTAGTAAATGATGTGTGTTCGACCTGTGTACTGAGGTTGCATTTAATCATCAAGCTGCTTTCGTGGGGGAGGATACTGCTTGACAGTATTTATGAGGGTGTCCAGCTGCTGGACACCTTTTTTTGACCAGAAGAGTGGCAGTGTTGATGGCTTCAGGGTGGTTACTGGAAGATTCGGGGTTCTTTTAAAACTCTAATAAGGTCGTTGGTTGCTTCACATTCCACGAGATTGTGAAGTAGTGACTTTTCTGTAATGGTTTTGGCAGAAGATGCATTCCCTCTTTCGGTGTTCACCAGTCTACCAGTTGCATATGCAACCTAGATGTAGTCTATATAACCGAACTGCTATTTCCCTGTGGATTACTTTTGGGATAGTTAACCTTTCTAACTTAGTGGCCTGAAGATACCGTATTGCAGAGGGCGAACCTTCTGTTATTCACTGGTGATTTCAACCGTGTTAGATAATCCATCCTTAGCAACCATGTCAATTTCCTTGAGACTTTTGTATGCGGTGATCATGTCTCCTCGACGTCTTTTGTCTTCCAGCGACGTGAGGTGCAGTTCACTCAGCCTCTTAGTTCTGGGACTAGGCTAGTGGCAAACATCAGAACTTTCCCCAGCTTCGTCTGCTTAGCAAGGTATGAGCTCCAAGCAGAAAATACATACTCCAGGATTGGTCTTTTATATGTGTGTCAACCTGTCCTCTTACAAATTACGTCTAAATTTTGGCCGTTGCCCGTGTTGCCGGAAATATACGTAACTTGAAATGAAACAAAATTAAAAATATATTTTTGATATTTGTTTTCCAAAACAGTCAGTTAAGGGTCCTCTGGTAGGTTAGAACAATAGGAAATTCTCCTAAGGTTTCATTACGTCATGGTAAACGTTAATTGAAAGTTTCCTCTTTTAATCCTGCCAAGTAAGCCAGAGGATTCAAACAGACAACTAAACAGTACATCACTTTCGTGAGCTGATTTCATTTCAAATTACGTTTATTTTGGACCATAGAACGCATACGTGCAAAAAGTGACGATATTTTTAAAAGGACGGGTAGGGTATACAAGGTTCTGAAAGATTCCTTACAAATTCCTAACACAGATTCTTTCTGTTGCTTAGGTGCTCCCTTATCCAATGGAGGACCTTCCCTTTCCCTCCTGCCTGCATATCCAGCTTGTGCACTAGTCTCCTATGTGGTACTGGGGCTTTCTGGCAATCCAAAAATATGCAGTCTGCCCGCCATTCTCTTTCTTGTCTGATTCTTGTTGCCAGGTCAAAGAATTCAAATAATCCTGTGAGGCAAGATAGGCTATCCCTGAACCCATGCTGATGCGGAGTTACAAAGTTCATTCGCTCCAGATGTTTACTTTTTTCGCACTGTGTTCTCCATCACCTTGCATGGTATGCAAGTTAGGGACACAGGCCTTTCGTTAGTGTCCCTAACGAATAATGACCTCCTGTTTGTCACCCTTCTTATACATCGGGACTACAATAGTCGTCTTCCAGGTTTTAGGCATTTCCCATTTTACCAGATATTTCTATAAACCATGTAGAGTGAAGTCATCAACATAGGATTTATTTAACTTCCAATGAAAAATCCATGACTTAAGCAAGTCAGTCAAGAACCTTAGAGTACTAAAACAATACAATACAATACACAACAAAAACGTTTGTGAAATTATACCATGTTGATAAAGGAGCCTGGATATATTTCAAGAACGTTACTTAATTTTTTTCGGAAAATTCATAAGCAGGAAGCAGTCGGGATTTAGTATGTGAGCTATTGAGCTCATATAAAAATTTGGGATAAAATGTCTCAAAAAATAAAAACAATTACTTCTTCAATTATCATTTGAACTTATTCCTTGAAAAACCGAATACTGTCGGGGCCGAAATCGAGCGATTTCCTCAGAACATTCCGAACATGTACAAACGGTACCAGGGCAAGTGGAGCTCTAATATCCTGGCTCATTACTACTCCATACTCAAAATGGATGTATCTGAAGCAAAATATACCAATAAATCATAAAATCAGTCGTTTAAAAAATATTAATTTGTAATATAAGTGTATATCAAATGTGTGTATATATAAATATGATTTATTAAAATTAGCCTGTATATTACCAAAAACTTTGCAAGGTACAGATATCTAATAATATATTTGAATTTATCATTAATATCATTTATCAAAATATATAAAGAAAACATATTACTGTGTATGTGACAAAAATAAGTTATTTTGTAAATCAGTAATCCAACAGTATTACGGATTAGATTTGTAAATATGTTTTTCAGACTTGACACTATTCGTCCTCCTACCGACGAGAACTTTCCGTTTGAGAAAACGTGTGATGTTACTCAGCTCACTTCCACTTGGGACATCATTGAGAAGCTAAAGGCTCCCAGGACCATTAAGTCTCACCTCCCAAAGGAACTCCTTCCCAAACAACTCTGGAACGTGAAACCAAAGGTATTCCTACACTTTCTGTGTGCACGTCTGTTTTTTTCTCATATTTTTGTATAAATACTTTGGTGCACTCTAGCGTTGTTACACGACGACAATGTATTCATTATCAGCAACAGAAATAATAAATAAAAAATATAAATAACTTGCAGAAGGTTTAAAATAAAGAGCACACACACACCAGTATTACAATTTCCGTAATACGGCAAATAGGTTGACAAGATAGCAGGCTGGTAGACTGGCAAAATGGTAGGCTGTATGCTTGTAGAATGGCAGATAGGTGGACAAGATGGCTGGCAGGATGGCTGATTAGCAGGACGGCATCCAGACTGGGAGATAGGAGACAGAAAGGCTGTGAGGAAGGATGGCTGGACGGAAGACAGACGAGCAGATAGGATGGCAGGTAGGCCGACAAGATGGCTGGCTGACTGGCTGGCAGGCAGGCCGGTAGGATATAAAACTGGCAGGCAATCTAAAAGACTGGCCTGCAGAATGGCAGGCAGGCCGGCAGGAAGGTTGGCAGACTGACAGAATGGTAGGCAGGCCAGCATGATGGCAAGCAGGATGGCAGATAGGTTGACAAGATGGCAGGCAGGCTGCCAGACAGGATAGCGGAAGAGCAAGTTGGCAGGCTATCTGGCAGGCAGGGTGACAGTCAGATGGCAAACTGGTAATCTAGCTGGCAGGCATGCTGGAACACAGACTGGCAGGGTACCTGACAGGCTGGCATGCACGCAGGCAGCCAAGTTGGGAAAGCTGAGAGGTGGGCAGAGGGGAGGCAGCCTTGTGGTTAAGAAGGTCGGTAACCACAAGGGGGTGGCCTGGTTGTGCCCGAGCCTTGATTATACCGCATTGGAAATGTTAAACAACGCAGCCTGGGCATTATAAACAGTATGTCTCAGGAGTACTTTAGAACCCTGAGGACGGGTTGAAGCATGATACCCTCCCTATAAGTCTCGGCGGCATTGGTGTCTGTACAGCCTCCAAGATTACTCTGCCAGCCTTCCTTCCCCCTCCTCCTATGCATCGTATAACCTCGTAATTCTACCAGATTTCCTGGGATATCCTACCAGAACCCTAAAGTGATTCAGCAGGGATACGCGATCCTGCTTTCACTGAATGTTCAAATCAGTGTGATGCACTTGCAGCCCCAGCACCCATCATAGATCCAACAAAAACACAAACAGCCCAGCTGGGACCACCCACTAGTGGAGAAAATACCTGATGCCATGTTCAGTGCTGCAACATTAGATAAGGAGAAAGCCCACCTCAGAGCAGTGCCTGCCCGCCGTTCAGGAGACTTCCTTCTGGAAGTACCCATGTCAGTAACTGGCACGCACCTACATCCAGCATACCTTCGTGTATCAGTGGCCCTCCGCCTTGGTGCCCCAATTCACACTGAGCACAAGTGTATTTGCAGCAGGGTGGAAGCAGACCAATATGGACTCCATGGGATGCTGAGGCTTCCACTGAGATCCAGAGTGCATGGGGGGGGGGGATTGTGTGAAAATCCTGCTTCGGTTTCAATGGAAGCATCAGGAAACACTTGTGAGCTCAGTAGAACTCCAGGTTGCAATCATTTTGAACATGTCGTGGTTTAGTCGTTAGCGCATGTGTGTGGGAACTGCCACCACATAGGTTCGAACCTTCATCACAACCCCCACGGATTTTCTCTCTTATCTCTGATAAGTATCACACTGGGAGGGACCCACCAGTGCCCGGGACAGTCTCCACCCACACAACCCATTCCCCTCTCTTCTCTTGCCACATGTCCCATATTCCCTCTGACCTACACAGTATGCCAATGTGTAGTGACTCGGGCATGAGCTATGTGAACTGTGTTCCGGTCAACACTGTGGAGAAATGCCCGACAGGCCACTGGAACATTATCTAACACAGTGCACAGTTACAAACCCATTCATATTTCAACTTAGATTCAACAGAGCAGAAGAGGTTGTTAAACATATATCGCAAAATCTTACTTAAGCGACCATACGAGTCATAAATACTTATACTCCGCCCAAGTAAAACAGAAACAAGCAACACTTAGTGGGCCAGCCAGAAGCTTAGGGCCCGCGCAGGAATATCCCTGCAAAACAAAAAAAAAATGTGTTCCTGTATTCACTTTTCACATGATGAAGGCAAATATGTGAATGGAACTTATTCAGTTAAATGATATTTTCATTTTCAGGAAGAATATAGAAAAAATATATATATTGCATGAAATTCTAGCAAAAAATGGCATAGTAAACAATATTTATTATACCAGTTTTAATTTAATGAGAAGATGCGCTAATTTGTCCTTAAGTAGTTGATGACAATTTGAGGAAGTCAACGCTGCACAATGCTTATGCATTTCAATTCAGTTTCTTTCTTTATTATGTACCCCATACCTATCCCGTGGTCGGTGGTTAAAACAAAGATTTCTCGCACATAGCATAGAAAGACTCTTACAGAATGGTAAGAATGTGAGTTAGTGTAACAAAAAAACTATCACTCTGCAAAACTACAATGCTGTACAAAAGACTAAGACAGTCTGCAAAAACTAGATCAGTCTGCAAAAACTAAATGGCACTATTGTTAATTCTACCAAAACGATAGGACGGGTAGAAGTTTGGTTGGATAACACCATTAAGCTAGCAGATTTCGGGGGAAAATAACACATAAGCAATAAGCTGAGATTGGACAAGTAAGGAAATAACTGATATTGATATAATAATAACAATATTATTTGTTAGTCATGAAACATATACCCTAATATATGCAAACTCTCCTATTGCATGGGAGAGTTTGACAGTGTTGAAAGCATAAATTGTTGATCTAGATATATTTATAATGGAAAAACCAGCTTTACCCTAAAAATAAATACATCGAGCAGGAAGTAGCAGTGCTAAGAGGGGTGAATTTCTATGAGAGCATAGGTTTAGATCTCTTATTGTGAGAGGAAATAATATAAAATAAAATAAATAAAACTCAGCTTGAGAGAAAGAGAGAGAGAGAGAGAGAGAGAGAGAGTATAGTGGAATTTGAAGTGGAAGTGGAACAAGTAGGAAAACCATGCAGCAAAATAATTCCAGAGTTAACGTAATAATAACACAACAATCTAAGTTTTACATCAGTTACAAGTAGGGGTTACATCCTAGTACATGATCATGATCAAGTATGTAGGGTGGAAGTGTTCTACATGTGGAGTACCATATAATACAATGGAGAAATAATGAGAGAACTGGGAAATATCCAGACGAAAAAAATGAGGAAGCACTTAACTACTGTATAGTATAAGCTATTCAGCAGTTGTGTTTATGTGAAACTACCTAATAATACGTCTTGGTAAAGTAAATGGAGTAATATAGTTGTTCTACAACTTGTGATATTCTCTGATAATATGGAGAAATGATGAGTGAACCGGTAAATAACCGAACAGAATAATGAGAAAGCACTTGACCACTGTAGAGCAACGTGTCAAACACTGGGATAAGTAAACTCACTAGGAGAAAGATTTGAATTGTGGGTAGTTTTCTTATATAATTGAGTAGAATGGGGAGGGGTATTTATGTGGAAAATAAATAAGTATGGAATGATACCCCTGATGCTGCTGCAAAACCTTGCTTTAAAAATGAAATTTAACTTGTAATGGTAAAAGTAATACCTTTATGGGGGGAGAGAAAAATAGAGAGATAGTGGAAATAAGAATGGATGAACCTATCAAGATGTTAAAAGATTGTGAACGTTTAGTTGGAACTTGGATGTTAGATGTGATGTGATGAGAAAAGTGAGCTTTGGTAATTATATTCAGAGATGGACAGAGTGACGTTAAGAAATCTAAAAGATAACTATAATGTGATGGATTGGGATCAAGGGGATGAGATTAGGGTGCATATGAGTGTTAAAAGCGTAAATTGTGTTTGAAACTGTGATTGACATAGAGTGTTATGTGACTACCTCACAGATGACTAGGGGAGGAGCGTTGAACTAACTAATTAGTGCATGTATATTGGTGGAAGGAGTAAGTGCACCTGTGGAGTATTGTTTTCCTCTTAACAAGAGGAACATTGAACAGTGTATTTTTACTGGGAAGCGCAACTTACGCGCACAAGGGTGGATAACATGAGCAAGTATAATCTGAGATCATATTAAAAAATTGTACTTGAATGTTAAATTGTTGCGTATAGTGAGGGAAAAGGATTACCTTGACTAGTATGTGGAAGAGTAAAAGGATTCGATGGTCTTGATTACCTAGTTTGATTCTTGACTGGACCTGATGAGTGGAAAGGCTAAAAGTAAATACAGGAATGAAGCAGAGTACTGACATGATGAGTGTATAATGTTTTAAACTGTACTGTGATATTGAAGAAATACTTGATGGGTTACTAAACTTGATAAGATACTATGGAAAAGCAAATATGACTGGAGAAAAGACTCTAGATAGAATTTGATCCGAATGGATCTATACAAAAATATGTGATTTTTCTATTCGCTAAATAGTGAATTAACATGAGTCTCTCATGATGTTACGGAGTTGTAAGACCTAACGCGCAGTGATGAGGCGGGTGGGGTATCAGGCTTTTTTGTACGCATATGTTATATCAGTGGATAGTATCTTGTTTACCCTAATACTCCTAACACGTGATGTAATACACTCTAATAGTCTGTCATATATTTTTTATTAACTTAAGCTACACATTGTGATAAACTGATAGCGTGTGATAAGAATGAAAGTCTCCTGTCTCTGTCCACTTCAGTGATTTGAGAATAAAGGCCAATTTACTTTAACTCTGATTAACCCTCCTAGGGCTTGGAGGCAGTATCTCTCACATACACTCACTCACCGTGTCAGTTGACAATCGGATGAGGTGATTATGGGAAGCGTGTGTGTGGTCACCTATTTGTGCTTGCAGGGTCGAGCATTGACTCTTGGATCCCGCCTTTCTAGCCATCGATTGTGTAGAGCAATGACTCCTGTCCCATTTCCCTATCATAACTAGTTTTAACATTTGAAATAGAGTTTACTTCTACAACCTGTTAGTTAAGTATGTGTGTGTGTGTGTACCAACCGTGTTAAATAATTCATCCATCCTGTTTAGCCTGTCAATTCCCCTGAACATCGCATCAGGCTTGGATACCCGTGTGTATGGGAAATAGGCTTACAGGTTCCGGAAGATGAGAGGAAATGTCAGCACTGTAGAGAAATGCCCGACAAACTACTGGAACATTATCTAACACAGTGCACAATTACAAACCATTAAGATTTCAACTTAGATTCAACAGAGTAGAAAAAGTTGTTAAACACATATGGCAAAATCTTACTGAAGTGATCATTCGAGTCATAAATACTCATACTCCACCCGGGTAAAACGGAAACAAGCAACACTTAGTGGATCAGCCAGGGTAAAATTAATAATTCTAACACAAATCTTCTCAATATTTCTAATGTTTTCTTCACTGTAGAGGGTAATTGAAAAATTAACTCTACAAAATTAATTTTTTTTATTTTTTTTTTATTTTTTTATTTTATTACCCTCTTCACTGTAGAGGGTAATTGAAAAATTAACTCTACAAAATTAATTTTTTAAACTTTTATTTTTGGTCTGACGCCTAAAAGCATTTCGTATGGCTTCTAACATTTTCAAAGACAGGTTTTCACATAACATACATCATGCTTATATTTGTTTTGGGTGAGGTGATATGATACAAATGTGTTGGGTGGGGTGAGTATAAATTGGGTATGAAAACATAAGAATGGAAGTAACTACAGAAGGCATATTGGCCCATACTTTCTCTTGCTGCTTCTTTGTTGGTTCGGGGTCTTGAAATGGGTAGAATATAGTTGTGCATTAATTGGCTGTTGATTGACGGTGATGACTTTTTGATATGTAGTGCCTCGCTGATGTCGAGTCTCCTGTTCTCGCTGGAGACGATATATATATATATATATATATATATATATATATATATATATATATATATATATATATATATATATATATATAAATATATATATATATATGTCGTACCTAATAGCCAGAACGCACTTCTCAGCCTACTATGCAAGGCCCGATTTGCCTAATAAGCCAAGTTTTCATGAAATAATATATTTTCTCTAATTTTTTGCTTATGAAATGATAAAGCTACCCATTTCATTATGTATGAGGTCAATTTTTTTTATTGGAGTTAAAATTGACGTAAATATATGACCGAATGTAACCAACCCTACCTAACCTAACCTAACCTATCTTTATAGGTTAGGTTAGGTTAGGTAGCCGAAAAAGTAAGGTTAGGTTAGGTTAGGTAGGTTAGGTAGTCGAAAAACAATTAATTCATGAAAACTTCGATTATTAGGCAAATTGGGCCTTGCGTAGTAGGCTGAGAAGTGCGTTCTGGCTATTAGGTACGACATATATATATATATATATATATATATATATATATATATATATATATATATATATATATATGTCGTACCTAGTAGCCAGAACGCACTTCTCGGCCAACTATGCAAGGCCCAATTTGCCTAATAAGCCAAGTTTTCGTGAATTAATTGTTTTTCGACTACCTAACCGACCTAACCTAACCTAACCTAACTTTTTCTGCTACCTAACCTAACCTAACCTATAGAGAATGGTTAGGTAAGGTTAGGTGGCGTTGGTTAGGTTCGGTCATATATCTACGTTAATTTTAACTCCAATAAAAAAAATTGACATCATACATAATGAAATGGGTAGCTTTATCATTTCATAAGAAAAAAATTAGAGAAAATGTATTAATTCAGGAAAACTTGGCTTATTAGACAAATCAGGCATTGCATAGTAGGCTGAGAAGTGCGTTCTGGCTACTAGGTACGACATATATATATATATATATATATATATATATATATATATATATATATATATATATATATATATATATATATAAATATATATATATATATATATATATATATATATATATATATATATAAATATATATATATATATATATATATATATATATATATATATATATATATATATATATATATATATATATATATATATATATATATATATATATATGCGAACAAGCCTGAATGGTCCCCAGGACAATATGCAACTGAAAACTCACACCCCAGAAGTGACTCGAACCCATACTCCCAGGAGCAACGCAACTGGTATGTACAAGACGCCTTAATCCACTTGACCATCACGACCGGACATAATGAGGTGATAGCCGAGGCTATTTGAACCACCCCACCGCCGGCACTCAGATAGTAATCTTGGGCATAGCATTTTACCAAATCACCTCATTCTTTGGGGCACACGTGAGGAACACAAATGCGAACAAGCCTGAATGGTCCCCAGGACAATATGCAACTGAAAACTCACACCCCAGAAGTGACTCGAACCCATACTCCCAGGAGCAACGCAACTGGTATGTACAAGACGCCTTAATCCACTTGACCATCACGACCGGACATAATGAGGTGATAGCCGAGGCTATTTGAACCACCCCACCGCCGGCACTCGGATAGTAATCTTGGGCATAGCATTTTACCAAATCACCTCATTCTTTGGGGCACACGTGAGGAACACAAATACGAACAAGCCTGAATGGTCCCCAGGACAATATGCAACTGAAAACTCACACCCCAGAAGTGACTCGAACCCATACTCCCAGGAGCAACGCAACTGGTATGTACACGACGCCTTAATCCACTTGACCATCACGACCGGACATAATGAGGTGATAGCCGAGGCTATTTGAACCACCCCACCGCCGGCACTCGGATAGTAATCTTGGGCATAGCATTTTACCAAATCACCTCATTCTTTGGGGCACACGTGAGGAACACAAATGCGAACAAGCCTGAATGGTCCCCAGGACAATATGCAACTGAAAACTCACACCCCAGAAGTGACTCGAACCCATACTCCCAGGAGCAACGCAACTGGTATGTACAAGACGCCTTAATCCACTTGACCATCACGACCGGACAAAATGAGGTGATAGCCGAGGCTATTTGAACCACCCCACCGCCGGCACTCGGATAGTAATCTTGGGCATAGCATTTTAATAAATCACCTCATTCTTTGGGGCACACGTGAGGAACACAAATGCAAACAAGCCTGAATGGTCCCCAGGACAATATGCAACTGAAAACTCACACCCCAGAAGTGACTCGAACCCATACTCCCAGGAGCAACGCAACTGGTATGTACAAGACGCCTTAATCCACTTGACCATCACGACCGGACATAATGAGGTGATAGCCGAGGCTATTTGAACCACCCCACTGCCGGCACTCGGATAGTAATCTTGGGCATAGCATTTTACCAAATCACCTCATTCTTTGGGGCACACGTGAGGAACACAAATGCGAACAAGCCTGAATGGTCCCCAGGACAATATGCAACTGAAAACTCACACCCCAGAAGTGACTCGAACCCATACTCCCAGGAGCAACGCAACTGGTATGTACAAGACGCCTTAATCCACTTGACCATCATGACCGGACATAATGAGGTGATAGCCGAGGCTATTTGAACCACCCCACCGCCGGCACTCGGATAGTAATCTTGGGCATAGCATTTTACCAAATCACCTCTTTCTTTGGGGCACACGTAAGGAACACAAATGCGAACAAGCCTGAATGGTCCCCAGGACAATATGCAACTGAAAACTCACACCCCAGAAGTGACTCGAACCCATACTCCCAGGAGCAACGCAACTGGTATGTACAAGACGCCTTAATCCACTTGACCATCACGACCGGACATAATGAGGTGATAGCCGAGGCTATTTGAACCACCCCACCGCCGGCACTCGGATAGTAATCTTGGGCATAGCATTTTACCAAATTACCTCATTCTTTGGGGCACACGTGAGGAACACAAATGCGAACAAGCCTGAATGGTCCCCAGGACAATATGCAACTGAAAACTCACACCCCAGAAGTGACAGCTGATGCAGGCACTGATGGTGTGATGATAAGCTGGTGCAGGCACGGATGGTGTGATGTGGCAGCTGATGCAGTCCCTGATGGTGTGATGTGACAGCTGATGCAGGCACTGATGGTGTGATGTGGCAGCTGATGCAGTCCCTGATGGTGTGATGTGACAGCTGGTGCAGGCACTGATGGTGTGATGTGGCAGCTGGTGCAGGCACTGATGGTGTGATGTGGCAGCTGGTGCAGACACTGATGGTGTGATGTGTCAGGTGGTGCAGGCACTAGTGTGATGTGACAGCTGGTGCAGGCACTGATTGTGTAATGCATCAGGTGGTGCAGGCACTGATGGTGTAATGTGTCAGGTGGTGCAGGAACTGATGGTGTAATGTGTCAGGTGGTGCAGGCACTGATGGTGTAATGTGTCAGGTGGTGCAGGCACTGATAGTGTAATGTGTCAGGTGGTGCAGGCACTGATGGAGTAATGTGTCAGGTGGTGCAGGCACTGATAGTGTAATGTGTCAGGTGGTGCAGGCACTGATAGTGTAATGTGTCCGGTGGTGCAGGCACTGATAGTGTAATGTGTCAGGTGGTACAGGCACTGATGGTGTAATGTGTCAGGTGGTGCAGGAACTGATGGTGTAATGTGTCAGGTGGTGCAGGCACTGATGGTGTAATGTGTCAGGTGGTGCAGGAACTGATGGTGTAATGTGTCAGGTGGTGCAGGCACTGATGGTGTAATGTGTCAGGTGGTGCAGGAACTGATGGTGTAATGTGTCAGGTGGTGCAGGCACTGATGGTGTAATGTGTCAGGTGGTGCAGGCACTGATAGTGTAATGTGTCAGGTGGTGCAGGCACTGATGGAGTAATGTGTCAGGTGGTGCAGGCACTGATAGTGTAATGTGTCAGGTGGTGCAGGCACTGACGGTGTAATGTATCAGGTGGTGCAGGAACTGATTGTGTAATGTGTCAGGTGGTGCAGTCACTGATGGTGTAATGTGTCAGGTGGTGCAGGCACTGACGGTGTAATGTATCAGGTGGTGCAGGAACTGATTGTGTAATGTGTCAGGTGGTGCAGGCACTGATTGTGTAATGTGTCAGGTGGTGCAGGCACTGATTGTGTAATGTGTCAGGTGGTGCAGGCACTGATTGTGTAATGTATCAGGTGGTGCAGGAACTGATTGTGTAATGTGTCAGGTGGTGCAGGCACTGATGGTGTAATGTATCAGGTGGTGCAGGAACTGATTGTGTAATGTGTCAGGTGGTGCAGGCACTGATGGTGTAATGTGTCAGGTGGTGCAGGCACTGATGGTGTAATGTGTCAGGTGGTGCAGGCACAGATTGTGTAATGTGTCAGGTGGTGCAGGCACTGATTGTGTAATGTGTCAGGTGGTGCAGGCACTGATTGTGTAATGTGTCAGGTGGTGCAGGGACTGATGGTGTAGAAGTTGGAGAGGGTTCTGAGTGTGTAATGTTCTTCTGCAGATTGTGTACGTGTGCCGGGATCCACGTGATGCCTGTGTCTCCTTTTATTTCCACTCCGTCAGGCATCAAGGTTTCCATGGAACAATCAACCAGTTTGTCGACATATTTCTCGACGATAAAAGTAAGAAGTCGCCTGTTATTGCTATTATATGAGTCTTATAGGGTTTTATTTAATCTGTGATATGAAATGTATTACAGCTCTCCTGCATTCATATTAAATATGTTGTATATGGTTGACTTCTTGGCATAAAATTTAGTAACAATTGTTTTTTGGTTATCGTGTTACTTTTTTTTTCTGGGGTTTAATCTCTGTTGTAACCCAAATAATGCTCTTATGTTAGAATCACAAATTATAAATTATGTATATATATATATATATATATATATATATATATATATATATATATATATATATATATATATATATATATATATATATATATATATATATATATATATATATATATTCGAGTTTTTTATACCTACATTTGGGGGAGGTGACATGTTACAATAGTTTTGGATGAGGTGAAAATAAACTTTTAACACAAGACAGGACACGAAACAATGGGTATTAAAGATAGGTCTCTGCAGAAGGCCTATTTTTATTGGCCCATATTTCTTGATGCTTCTATATTGGAGCGGAGTCTTGAAGTGGGTTGAATATTGTTGTGCATTAATTGGCTATTGATTGCTGGTGTTGACTTCTTGATGTGTAGTGCCTCGCAGACGTCGAGCCGCCTGCTATCGCTGTATCTATCGATGATTTCTGTGTTTTTGCTAAGATTTCTCTGGTGATGGTTTGGTTGTGGGAAGAGATTATATGTTCCTTAATGGAGCCCTGTTGCTTATGCATCGTTAAACGCCTGGAAAGTGATGTTGTTGTCTTGCCTATGTACTGAGTTTTTTGAGGCTTACAATCCCCAAGAGGGCATTTGAAGGCATAGACGACGTTGGTCTCTTTTAAAACGTTCTGCTTTGTGTCAGGAGAGTTTCTCATGAGTAGGCTGGCCGTTTTTTTGGTTTTATAGTAAATTGTCAGTTGTATCTTCTGATTTTTGTCTGTAGGGATAACGTTTCTACTAACAATATCTTTCAGGACCCTTTCTTCCTTTTTATGAGCTGTGGAAAAGAAGCTCCTGTAAAATAGTCTAATAGGGGGTACAGGTGTTGTGTTAGATGTCTCTTCAGAGGATGCGTGGCGTTTCACCTTCCTTCTTATGATGTCTTCAACGAAACCATTAGAGAAGCCGTTGTTGACTAGGACCTGCCTTACCCTACAGAGTTCTTCATCGACTTGCTTCCATCCTGAGCTGTGGCTGAGAGCACGGTCGACATAAGCATTAACGACACTCCTCTTGTACCTGTCTGGGCAGTCGCTGTTGGCATTGAATCACATTTCTATGTTTGTTTCCTTAGTGTAGACTGCAGTGTGGAAACCTCCGCTCCTTTCTATGACTGTTACATCTAGAAAGGGCAGCTTCCCATCCTTCTCCATCTCGTAAGTGAAACGCAACACAGAATTCCACTCAGATGCCTCCTTCAGCTTCTGCAGATGTCTGACATCAGGTACCTGTGTAAAAATGTCGTCAACATATCTGCAGTATATGGCCGGTTTCAAGTTCATGTCGACTGAGACCTTTTGTTCGATGGTACCCATGTAGAAGTTCGCAAACAGGACACCTAGGGAAGAACCCATGGCGACCCCATCTACTTGCTTATACATGTGCCCATCCGGGCTCAAGAAGGGTTCCTCTTAAGTACAAGCTTGGAGTAGTTTCCTTAGAATGTTTTCTTGTATGTCAAGAGGAGTACAGGCCGGATCATGATACACTCTGTCCGCTATCATCCCGATTGTTTCATCCACAGGTACGTTAGTGAACAGTGATTCTACGTCCAACGAGGCTCTTATCCCTGTGGCCTGTGTTCCCCTCAGTAAGTCAACAAATTCCTTTGGAGACTTCAGGCTGAAGGTGCAAGGGACATAAGGAGTCAGCAAGCCGTTGAGTTGCTTCGTCAGTCTGTACGTGGGTGTGGGTATCTGGCTAATGATTGGCCAAAGTGGGTTTCCAGGCTTATGTGTCTTGATATTTCCATACGCGTACCCAGGCTTATATTCCCCAATAATCTTTGGCAGGTGGAGTCCGGATTTCTTGGCGTTCACAGTTTCGATCAATTTGTTGACCTTTGCCTTCAGTTCGGCTATAGTGTCCTTCGTTACCCTTTGGAGACCCATTCGGTGTGAGATGCGTGCCAGTTGATGACATTGGGGTTGCTAATAGGAAGTCACCTGCATGTAGAGCATCTAGGATTTCCTTCACCAGGTTGTCAGATGCCACTGAAAAGGACAGAAACGCTGGAACAGCAATTTGAGTTGGTGTGCGAATGCCGAGGGCCCCAAGTCTGACAGGAAGAGAGGCCTGTTTCTACTGTGAATCGATGGTCTGGTTGTGTGAGGATATTATATGCTCCTTGTCGGAGCCCTGTTGTATATTCATTGTTAGTCGCCTAGAAAGAGACATTGTCTTGCCTATATACTGAGATCTTCGAGGCTGACAGTCCCCAAGTGGGCATGTGAAGGTATAGATGACGTTGGTTTCTTTCAAGGCGTTCTGTTTGGTGTCTGGAGAGTTCTTCATGAACTCTCATGTTCCTCATGAATTCAGTGCCATGTCTCGATTTGTTATTAACCTTATTGATCCTAAATATGACAATGTACATTCCCTCAACAAGTGATATTTTGTTATTTCAATAGTCAGTGAGAGGCCTAGGTAGATGGCGAGAAATATGGCCTAGACAGGAGAGAGGAGACAGCGGATGTGTGGACAGTGCGGGAGGAATCTGGGGAAGAGCATGTAAGGAAAGTGAGGGAGAAGATTGGAGGAAAGAGTGTGCATGCAGGGGGGAAAGGAGATGTGGGAAGGAGCAGAAAGTGATTTAGTAAGGGCAAGTGTGGAAGGAGAGGAACAAAATCCCATTGATCACAGAGCTCATGCAACAAAGATTTGACTTAAATAGGACTCTAAATTCCTTTAGTAAGACATATATTTGTGACACGAGATTCCTAATGATTCAAAATATACTGACGGGGTTTTCCTGTTTTCTCCGCTGGCTAGTTGTTTAATTTTTTCCTGTAGACCTGTAAAACCATTTAGCAGTACCCATTCTTAAGATGTATTTCCTAACAACCAAGTTGATATTTCAGGTAAGGTTGGAGTGCTTCAAAAAAAGACCTGACTTAGTTTATTGGATGGGTATTACCCTAGTAGACAAATGAACAGTAGACCCGAGGCCAAGTTTGAGATTTCAATGAGTGCAAAAATTGCTTTAAAATATGCCTTGAACATTTCTTCTATTTGCAATAGAGATTAATAATGTCTTCTTTTTGTACGTTTCATTGTTAGTGTCCATTTAACTTTTACATTGTTAAATAACCTTACTTTCGACCTATCATTCTAATAACCAAATTTGTTCACTATCTCCCAAATGATCCACTATCTGTCATCCAGAGATGGCAGTCGCACATTATCTAGAATGCTAAGAAATAGTATGATTGCCTGTCATCGTGAAAGACATTAATAAATCTGAAATCACTCGTGAATGTTTTTATATTTTTTGGGGGGTATGTTCTATTTCAATCACGAACATCTACTTGTTGTGAGCACAGTTGGCACTGTATTGGTTGGGAATATCTCCGACCATGATTTAAATTAAAATATTTTTATTTAATTTCACATCATTATGAGTTTCGTTTTGCATATGTACGTAACATATCTAATCTGACGTTCAAACACCACTTCTAAGAAAATAATGTTTAGCAGAAAACAAATTACTGTGAAACATTCGCACTCACACATGTAAATAATAAACAAGACTTTAATTTAACGTTTAGGTAAAAAAAAAGATGCCGAGTATTTAATGAGAGGAAGGTAGTGAAACAGGAATGTTGTGATATGTTCTGGTGACTCACTGCTAACTCTTTCCTGGCCGCAGTGTATTACTCTCCCTACTGGCGTCACGTCCTTAACTTTTGGAAGATGAGACACGAAGAACATATTCTGTTCCTCCGCTACGAAGACATGAAAAAGGTAACGATACCCTGTTCTTATAATTAAACACAATATCTACGATTTACTTTTATAACTTTCTCCTCTCCAAATTTCCTAGCATCTCGTTCACAATATGTACAGGTATTTCAAAACTATGAGTTTTTACAAAAAGAATTATTGTCTTAATTTTACATTCTGAATATATTACTATGTTGTAAGCATCCAGGGAGTAATGTACAATGTTTTACTTCATGATTTTGCAATGACTGTCATGGCCAGGATCTGGCAGCCATTGTGAGGCAAGTGGCGAATTTCCTGGGGAAGGAGGTGGACGAGGAGCAGGTGGCCTGGCTGACGAATCACTGCTCCTTCTCAGAGATGAAAAACAACCCGGCAACCAACAATGCCACCTACCTCACTCCACCCACAGAAGAATCCAAAAAAATAAAGTTCATGCGGAACGGCAAGGTAACTATTGTTGAGGAGTACAGTCTTGACACTGAGCTAGCTGATCTTGACACTGAGCTAGCTGATCTTGACACTGAGCAAGCTAATCTTGACACTGAGCTGGTTTATCATGAAACTCAGCTATTTGATCTTCACACTGAGCTCGCTGATCTTGACACTGATCTAGCTGATCTTGACACTGAGCAAGCTGATCTTGACACTGAGCAAGCTAATCTTGACACTGAGCTAGCTGATCTTGACACTGAGCAAGCTGATCTTGACACTGAGCGGGCTAAAAAAAATCATGAAACTGAGCTATCTGATCTTGACGCTGAGCTAGTTCATCCTGACAATGAGTTGATCCTTACACTGAGTTAGCTGATCTTGACACTGAGATAGCTGATCTTGACATTGAGATAGCTGATCATGACATTGAGTTAGCTGATCTTGACACAGAGATCGCTGATCTTGACACTGAGCTAGCTGATCTTGACACTGAGATAGCTGATCTTGACACAGAGATAGCTGATCTTGACACTGAGCTAGCTGATCTTGACACTGAGCTAGTTGATCTTGACACTGAGCTACCTGAAATTGACACTGAGCTACCTGAAATTGACACTGAGCTAGTTGATCTTAAGAAATAAGAACATAATGTAACTGCAGAAGGCCCATTGGCCCATGCCAGGCAGCTCCTATTTATAACCACCCAATCCCACTTATATACGTGTCCAACCCACATTGCCGGGTCAAACTTTCCACAGCCCTTAGACCCTACCTGGTGACAGAGCACCAGGTAGCTGGTCCATTCCTGCCCCTCTACCGTTATTCCTTCTGTTTACATCACATAAATCTTTGTCGTACGGCAGCTTAATATTGCAAGTGGTGGCCAGGTCACCCCTGGACCCCCACCCCAGTACCTAACGCTCAGCCACACACCCCACCACTCTTGGAAGTTAAGGCGGCGACATACGTGTGAAATAAGCAATGGAAGGCCTAATTTTTGGCATAAATATTCTTTTGATGGCGGACTGCTAAGTCAGGTTGAACGCCCCCTCAGACTCTCACAGTGTAAACATATGCTCATGTTCAGTCTTCTGGGCTCCTTAGCTTCCCCTGAGTCCCTTCATACCCTTCCCCACGCCCCAAGGGTTATGCAGTTGGTGCGAAAAGTGGCTAAATACTCACCCAACTGTGGGAAAACACTTCATTAATGAAGAATCGCCTGACATATCCTGCATCGACCACAACATTCTTGACATTGAGCTGACTAAATCATGAAACTGATCTATCTGATCTTGACACTGAGCTAGCTGATCTTGACACTGAGCTGAACCTCACACTGAGTTAGCTGATCTTGACACTGCCAGTCGATTTTGACACAGAGTTAGCTCATCATGACACTGAGTAAGCTGGTCATGACTCTGATTTTGCTGATCGTGACACTGAGCTTGCTGACCATGACACTGAGCTAACTGATCATGACACTGAGCTAGCTGATCTTGACACTGAGCTAGCTGATCTTGACACTGAGCTGAACCTCACACTGAGTTAGCTGATCTTGAGACTGCCAGTCGATTTTGACACAGAGTTAGTTCATCATGACCCTGAGTAAGCTGGTCATGAACCTGATTTTGCTTATCATGACACTGAGTAAGCTGATCCTCCCACTGTTTTAGCGGATCTTGACACTGTGCCAGTCGATCTTGACACATAATTAGCTTATCATGACACTGAGCTAGCTGATCTTGACACTGAGCTAGCTGATCTTGACACTGAGCTCGCTGATCTTGACACAGACCTAGCTGATCTTGACACTGAGCAAGCTAATCTTGACACTGAGCTGGCTAATCATGAAAATCAGCTATTTGATCTTGACACTGAGCTCGCTGATCTTGACACTGAGCTCGCTGATCTTGACACTGAGCTAGCTGATCTTGACACTGAGCTAGCTGATCTTGACACTGAGCGGGCTAAAAAAAAATCATGAAACTGAGCTATCTGATCTTGACGCTGAGCTAGTTCATCCTGACAATGAGTTGATCCTTACACTGAGTTAGCTGATCTTGACACTGTGCCAGCTGATCTTGACACTGAGTTAGCTGATCATGACACTGAGCTAGCTGATCATGACCCTGATTTTGCTGATCTTGGCATTGAGCGTGCTGATCTTGGCACTGAATTAGCTGATCACGACACTTAATTAGCTGATCTTGACACTGACCTAACTGAATTTTACACTGAGTTGGCTGACCTTGACACTGAGCTAGCTGATCTTGACACTGTGTTAGCAGATCTTGATACTGAGCTAATTGATCATGGCACTAAGCTAGCTGATCTTAACACTGAGCTTGCTTATCTTGACACTGAGCTAGCTGATCTTGACACTAAGCTAGTTGATCTTGACACTGAGCTGGTTGATCATTTCACTAAGGTAGCTGATCTTGACACTGAGCTTGCTGATCGTGACACTGAGTTAGCTGATCTTGACACTGAACCAGCTGATCATGACTGATTTTGCTTATCTTGTAACTGAGCTAGCTGATCTTGACACTGAGCTAGCTGATCTTGACACGTAGTTAGCTGATCATGACAATGAGCTAGCCCATCCTGACACTTAGTTTGCTGATAATTACACTGAGCTAGCTCATTATGACAATGAGCTAGCTGATCTTGACACTGAACTCGCTGATCTTGGCACTGAATTAGTTGATCATGACATTGAGTTAGCTGATCTTGACACAGAGATCGCTGATCTTGACACTGAGCTAGCTGATCTTGACACTGAGATAGCTGATCTTGACACAGAGATAGCTGATCTTGACACTGAGCTAGCTGATCTTGACACTGAGCTAGTTGATCTTGACACTGAGCTACCTGAAATTGACACTGAGCTACCTGAAATTGACACTGAGCTAGTTGATCTTAAGAAATAAGAACATAATGTAACTGCAGAAGGCCCATTGGCCCATGCCAGGCAGCTCCTATTTATAACCACCCAATCCCACTTATATACGTGTCCAACCCACATTGCCGGGTCAAACTTTCCACAGCCCTTAGACCCTACCTGGTGACAGAGCACCAGGTAGCTGGTCCATTCCTGCCCCTCTACCGTTATTCCTTCTGTTTACATCACATAAATCTTTGTCGTACGGCAGCATAATATTGCAAGTGGTGGCCAGGTCACCCCTGGACCCCCACCCCAGTACCCAACGCTCAGCCACACACCCCACCACTCTTGGAAGTTAAGGCGGCGACATACGTGAGAAATAAGCAATGGAAGGCCTAATTTTTGGCATAAATATACTTTTGATGGCGGACTGCTAAGTCAGGTTGAACGCCCCCTCAGACTCTCACAGTGTAAACATATGCTCATGTTCAGTCTTCTGGGCCCCTTAGCTTCCCCTGAGTCCCCTCATACCCTTCCCCACGCCCCAAGGGTTATGCAGTTGGTGCGAAAAGTGGCTAAATACTCACCCAACTGTGGCAAAACACTTCATTAATGAAGAATCGCCTGACATATCCTGCATCGACCACAACATTCTTGACATTGAGCTGACTAAATCATGAAACTGATCTATCTGATCTTGACACTGAGCTAGCTGATCTTGACACTGAGCTAGCTGATCTTGACACTGAGTTAGCTGATCTTGACACTGCCAGTCGATTTTGACACAGAGTTAGCTGATCATGACACTGAGCTAGCTGGTCATGACCCTGATTTTGCTTATCTTGACACTGAGTTAGCTGATCCTCCCACTGTTTTAGTTGATCTTGACACTGTGCCAGCCGATCTTAACACATAATTAGCTGATCATGACACTGAGCTAGCTGTTCTTGACACTGAGCTAGCTGATCATGACACTGAGCTAGCTGATCTTGACACTGAGCTAGCTGATCATGACACTGAGCTTGCTGATCATGACACTGAGCTAGCTGATCATGACACTGAGCTAGCTGATCTTGACACTGAGCTTGCTGATCATGACACTGAGCTAGCTGATCATGACACTGAGCTAGCTGATCTTGACACTGAGCTAGCTGATCATGACACTGAGCTAGCTGATCTTCACACTGAGCCAGCTGATCTTGACACTGAGCTTGCTGATCATGACACTGAGCTAGCTGATCATGACACTGAGCTAGCTGATCTTGACACTGAGCTAGCTGATCATGACACTGAGCTAGCTGATCTTCACACTGAGCCAGCTGATCTTGACACTGAGTGTGGGAAAATCCTAGCAGTTTTTCATTCTTTTATTCTATTTTTTATTCAGATATTTACTTTAATTTATTTTTTCAGTTGACTTTAATATTATTATATTTTTCTTCTAAGTTAGTTCTTAGTTAGTTAGTGGACTGTATATATTTTAATTCACCTGCTAGAATTTTTCACACACATTTGAGGGGACAATTTGTAGCTTTGACCACTTGGAGGTGGCTCCTTCATAATCCACAAATTGCTTACCAAGTCTTTAATATATAAATTTTAAATCACACCACATATGGTGGTCTAATCTACTCTTATACTTAAAGTTAACCTATCTACAGTATAAAACACAAAAGGGCCTTATCTAATACTGTAGTTGTAGCCTGCAAAGGCTGTGTAATGGTAGCATCACATTGGGATGTGGCCCTGTGCCTCAGAGTGCCACGTAATGGCGACTATCTGGAGGCCTGCAAGGCTTGATGTACAGCAAGGTAACAAATTTCTATAATTATGTTGGGACCCAGCTGTCTGCTTCAGTAACTTCCCCTCACAATTTCCTGTTTAGGATGTTTAACATAACACTTTTACATTAGTAAAAGCACACCAACATATTAAGGCACAGGTATGACACGAATAAGAGGGAAGTATAATGTTGAGTACGTACTCGGTTGAGCTTTAAAGCTATCTCCATAACGGGCTACCTAACTAATATTACTTAAGTGCAAATATTAATAAAAGTTATAAGGCAGTCGGATACTCCAGTGTTCCAGTTGTGTGGTAAAGGTGTTGCTGTTGTAGCTCTCTTGGGATAGAGTAAGTCTATCGTGCGAGACTAGTATCACAATTCTCTCTGTGATACTCTGTAAAACAACAAAGCTCATGTTGTTTTGTTTACTAGTTCTGTGGTGAACGTGCCGACCCCTCGAGCCAATGTTTTGGTTCAACTTCTGATTTTCTTTAACAGTAACTAAGCCGTCAAGCTGCACTTTTGGAGTTGGAAATTATATTCAGTCCTAGTGAACATTTTTTTTATTAAGTTTAAACACTAGACTGTTTTTTAAAAAGAGATGAGAAATATAAATATACGTCTTGTTGGATGACGTCACAGAATAACCCATTCTCCTTTTCTTTAATGGGTAACTTATGTTATTTTGAGTGTCAGATTTCCGACACTGAGCTTGCTGATCTTGACACTGAGTTAGCTGATCCTGACACTGAGCTAGCTGATCTTGACACTGAGCTAGTTGATCTTGACACTGACCTTGCTGATCTTGACACTGAGTTAGCTAATCCTGACACTGAGCTAGCTGATCCTGACACTGAGCTAGCTGATCTTGACACTGAGCTAGTTGATCTTGACACAGACCTTGCTGATCTTGACACTGAGGTAGCTGATCCTGACATTGAGCTAGTTGAACATGACACTGAGATAGCATCATGACTCTCATTTTGCTCATCTTGTCACTGAGCTAGCTGATCTTGACACTGAGCCAGCTGATCTTGACACTGAGCCAGCTGATCTTGACATTGAGCTAGCTGATCTAGACACTGATCTAACTGATCTTGACACGGAACACGCTGATCTTAACACTGAGCTATCTGATCTTGAAACTGAGCTATCTGACCTTGACAATGAGCTAGCTGATCTTGACACTGAGCTAGGTAATCTTGACACTGAGTTAGCTGATCCTCACACTGATTTAGCTGATCTTAACATTGTGCCAGCCGATCTTGACTCAGAGTTAGTTGATCATGACTCTGATTTTGCTGGTCTTGACACTGAGCTTGCTGATCTTAGAACTGAATTAGCTGATCATGACTCTGTATTAGCTGATCTTGACACCGAGCTAGCTAATCTTGACAATGAGCTAACTGAATTTGAAAATGTGCGGACTGATCATGACACTAAGCTAGCTGATCTTAACACTGAGCTTACTGATCAAGACACTAGGATAGCTGATCCTGATACTGAGTTAATTGAACACGACACTGAGATAGCATCATGATTCTCATTTTGCTGATCTTGTCAGTGAGCTAGCTGCTCTTGACACTGAGCTAGATGATCTTGACACTGAACTAGCTGGTCTTGACACTGGGCTAGCTGGTCTTGACACTGGGCAGTTAACTGAACTGAGTGTCATGTTCAGCGTACTGAGTGTCAAGATCGGCTGGCACAGAGTTAAAATCAGCTAGCTCAGTCACAGCATCAGCTAACTCACTGTGCTAGCTGATCATGACTATGATTTTGCTCTTTTTTCAGGGATATTCCTGCACGGGCTCTAAACCTCTGGCTGGCCCACTAAGTGTTGCTTGTTTCTGTTTTACTTGGGCGGAGTATGAGTATTTATTACTCGTATGGTCGCTTCAGTAAGATTTTGCCATATGTGTTTAACAACTGCTTCTGCTCTGTTGAATCTAAGTTGAAATATTAATGAGTTTGTAACTGTGCACTGTGTTAGATAATGTTCCAGTGGTCTGTCGGGCATTTCTCCTCAGTGTTGACATTTCCTCTCATCTTCCGGAACCTGTAAGCCTATTTCCCATGCACATGGGTATCCAAGCCTGATGCGATGTAAGTGCACTTCTGTTGCTCTACTGCTCCCTTTCATCAAACTAAGTGGTTCATAGTTGGTTGAATTCTTGTACCAACCCGGAGATCCTGATGTTGCAACTGCTGTGTTGTGGTCACTGTACATCTTTTGCATTGCTCTGTTTCTAATTACTTTCTTAATCTGTGATAGACTCTGTGGTATGTAAATGTCTACATTTCTTCTCTTAGTTGCAAATTTTTGCAGCTTCGTCTGCAATGTCATTTCCTATTATTCCCACATGACTTGGCACCCAGTTGATAAGTACCCGTTGGCCTTGTCGCTTTTGCATTAATGATATGACATATATATATATTACTGATAGTGTTTGCATTAATGATATGACATGTGTGGGTCAGATGTATGTTATCACACATGTGTTCTTGTTGCAAGGTTTCAATGGCGGTTCTCGAATCTGTATGTATGATAACATGTTGTCGGTGTTGAGCAAGAGCATGTTCCAAAGCCTTTTCATTTTGTTGATCTTGACACTGAGCTAGCTGATATTAACACTGAGTTAGCTGATCTTGACACTGACCTAGCTGATCTTGACACACTACTTCCGATCTTGACACTGAGAGGAGTGCCAATAGTTGTTTCGTACATCCTGGAGTGCTAATAGTTGTCCTGTACTTCCTGGAGTGCTAATAGTTGTCCCTTATTGCTTCTCTCCTGAATTAACCTGCCCTGGCTTTGCGCCCTGGTGAGGCCACTCCAGACCAGGCCGACACCAGAGCGCAACTCCATAGTCTCCTGAGACTGATGGATGCCTACTACTCCTACTACTTCCTGGAGTGCTAATAGTTGTCCCGTACATCCTAGAGTGTTAATAGTTGTCCCGTACCTCCTGGAGTGCTAATACTTGTCCCATACATCCTGGAGTGCTAATAGTTGTCCCGTACTTCCTGGAGTGCTAATAGTTGTCCCGTACCTCCTGGAGTGCTAATACTTGTCCCATACATGCTGGAGTACTAATAGTTGTCTCGTACTTCCTGGAGTGTTAATAGTTGTCTCGTACCTCCTGGAGTGTTAATAGTTGTCCCGTACCTCCTGGAGTGTTAATAGTTGTCCCGTACCTCCTAGAGGGCTAATAGTTGTCCCGTACCTCCTGGAGTGCTAATAGTTGTCCCGTACCTCCTGGAGTGCTAATAGTTGTCCCGTACCTCCTGGAGTGCAGATAGTTGTCTCCTAGCCTGAAGTGTATTTTTATATCCATCAGACCTTCTCCTGTATTATTTCAATTCTCCTGCAATATTTGGTAACATAGCGAGAAGATTATCCCAATAATATACTCGTTCCAATTTCATTAGCTTTCGTCTTAACCTGTCAGTTTATTCTGTCTGCTTGAGATCCAAAACTGATGTTGGATTTTCCGTGGGTCATAACTATAATTAGAAATTAGTAACTTGACAGATGATTTAAATGCAATTTTTATGGACTTAAGCAGATGTTAATATTAAAACAAACGATAGTTTATACTGTGGTAAACTCAATGTGCCCAATTCTGTCAAACAGCTATCTTTTAGCCACAAACAAACATGTCGGTTATCCTAAATGGAAAAGAAACTTGTCGCATATTTTTCTGGCTTTATTCTTCCACTTACGGTGTATCTTATTTTCTTGTGACTGTTATCATTTTGAGGATAGAAGGATGCGATGTACTAGAAGCATTCCTTTACAACAGTTTCCACCATTTACACTGCTGTGTAAATGGTATTCTTTTTATACAAACATATATTAATCTGATTCCATATTACTATCTTGAAAATATATAATTAATTTTTAATGACTTGGTAATAGTAGACGAGGTTATACCATAGCAGCAACTTTTTGTTTTGGGAAAAGTAGCCGCTAAGGTGCACAAAATATGCGGGTGGAATACAGCTTAGTCCCAAAGTTACCACTAAGGTGCACATCGTTTTAGGGTGAAATCGTGGTCGTAGTGAATTCATTTGCAGGAGATATATTAATAAGGAGTGTGTTATGTAATTAATATTGACAGGTTTTAGTTCTTGGACCCGCCTCTCAAGACTTATAGGCGCATTATTCGTTACTATTAACTCAGTTTTCATAAGATTTAAAACAGACTTATTTCAGACGTAATAAATGGGAAAAAGTCAAGTTCCGTCGCTTGTCCTCCGACTCAGTTTTATAATGTATTTACTTTATAATTAACTCGATTTTCTTGACGTTTAAATATATAGTTATTTTAGATGCATTAAATAAATGTGATCTAGTTACCGAGTCTCAGTTCAGTTGTCCTATGCTTCAGTTCACCTTTGTATTTAAAATGTAATGTATATGAAAAAGAAAACATATGATCAGTATTAAAATCTCAAAATTTTTATTTAATGTGCATGCATTATGAATGCAAGCACGCAACACAATATTCAAACAGCAGTGTCTCAGTTACGACCGTGGAGGTCTGTTTACAACAAACAATATGTTTACATCAAAGTAAATGAGTTTACGGTAGAGTCTGTTGTTGGCCTGCCGAGCTGTTGGTGGTTCGACGAATTATTTACGTTTTAAACTATGACTGAATATAGGAAACATAGAGAACGTGTAACAAGGTGTTTACTGATAATATTGGTACCTATATGCTTAAGTGTTGACAAAGATACAGAGTAAAACTACATGTAAGATGGATATGAAGATTATTGATAAGAAGCAAAGTAATAACTTTTTGCACATGATAAACTATTCCATGAGACGAAAATGATAACAGCGACCGACACCTAGTGGATAAACGACGGAGGGGTGTGGGAGAGCAGGGAGGGTGTGGCGGGGAGGGATGGGGGAGAGCGGGGAGGGTGTAAAGGGGGAGGGATTGGGTAGAGCAGGGAGGGTGTGGCGGGGAGGGATGGAGAGCAGGGAGGGTGTGAAGGAGAAGGGATGGGGTGGAGCAGGGAGGGTGTGAAGGGGGAGGGATGGGGTAGAGCAGGGAGGGTGTGAAGGGGGAGGGATGGGGTAGAGCAGGGAGGGTGTGAAGGAGAGGGATGGTGGAGAGCAGGGAGGGTGTGTAGGGGAAGGGATGGGGTAGAGCAGGGAGGGTGTGGCGGGGAGGGATGGAGAGCAGGGAGGGTGTGAAGGAGAAGGGATGGGGTGGAGCAGGGAGGGTGTGAAGGGGGAGGGATGGGGAAGAGCAGGGAGGGTGTGAAGGGGGAGGGATGGGGTAGAGCAGGGAGGGTGTGAAGGGGGAGGGATGGGGTAGAGCAGGGAGGGTGTGAAGGGGAGGGATGGGAGAGAGCGGGGAGGGTGTGAAGGGGGAGGGATGGGGTTGAGCAGGGAGGGTTTGAAGGGGAGGGATGGGAGAGAGCAAGGAGAGGTGTGAAGGGGAGGGATGTGCGAGAGCAGGGATGGTGTGACTGGGAGGGATATGGGAGAGCAGGAAGGATGTGAAGGGAAGTGATGTGGAAGAGCCATCAAAAAACTATCAATTTAAAGTGTCCTCTTCTAACCTACCAGAAGACCGAAAGCAGAAACGGGACAGTACGTCACTTTTGCGAGAATCCTCTCTTTTCCAGTACGACAGATTTTGGCCTTAGGTAACGCATACGAATGAGAAGCAACGTTCTTTGTAGGAAGACTGGTTGGAAAGTAACGAAGTTAAAAGTTCTAACTAAGGCGGGGAATTGAGCTAGAACTAAAGAACTTCCTTGGTCCGTTTCACTACATCTGAAATACGTCTGTTTTAAATATGGTTTAAACTATGTTATATTAACGAAAATACAAGAAAGAACTGATGCTGAGGAAAAAGAGCCGCAATATGACACTTGCTTTATCTGGTTTCTACGTCTGAAAACGTCTGTTTTATATCTCATGAATTTTGTTTAAAAGTAACGAAATACAGCTATAAACTCCTAGAGGCGGGTCCAAGACCTAACACCTAAAATTAATAATTACATAACGCACTTCTAATTAATATATCTCCTGAAAATGAACTCACTTCAGCCATGATATCACCTTAAGTGTGCACCTTAGTGGGAACATTGGGACTAAGTTAAATTCCACCCTTATGTAGTATACACCTTAGTGGGATTTTTTCCAAAAACAAAAAAATGCTGCTGAGGTGTATTTGCTAAGCACGTTATCGTGATAATTAATCATAGTTCCTTGTGCGCAGAGAAAGTATTTTTCGTAGAGTCAATAATTATTTTATAAATAAGTGTTCAGTGGTCAATGTATATACTACAAATATAAGGAACAGTAAAGGAATATTCTGCTCTAATGCCCTTGTTAACCAGGTTCTTATATAAATTTTTAATTTATGGAACGTTTTCTGTGAGCAAAATTAAGTTTATATCGTGATTTTTATTTTATTCTTTTATACTGTGCTTGTGGTCATTTGTGATTTCGTGAGTGAAAATCTCATTCGTTCGTGTCACCACGTATATGAACCGGAGAATGGAAAGTTATTTTCTGTTGAAATTTTTCCTTATGTTCACTTCCAAAATAATATTGTATTTATTGTTCTTTATTTTACATAAATAAATCCAACAGGTAGGAGACTGGAGGAACCACTTGAACAAGGAGCAGCTGAAGGCCTTCAAGACGTGGACACTGCAGTTCCTTGAGGGATCCGACTTCCCATACTATCAAGACTATGATTAAGTTTCGATGTTTCAGTACAAGCCCTGCTGGGTCAATACTGGCCATGCAGGGTCAATGACTGATTTTCTACTGGATCAATATCTGACTACTTTGTTTAACTACTAATGAATCTTTTGCACAAAGAAATCACATTAATGTGATGTATCAATGAGAACATCCGTAGGAGTCATGGGGGGTGATTCGAACCTATGCTAAGGGTTCTCCCAAGCAAATGCTCTAGACCACTACACCATGAATGTGGTGAAGTGGTCTAGAGCGTTTACTTGGGATTACTGAGAGCATAGTTTTGCATCCTCCTCATGGCTCCTACTGATGTCCTCGTGCATACAGCAGTTTAATGTGATTTATTTATGTATGAGAAGAGATACGTAGGAGGTAGAACTCTTAGACTACAAGCCATAGGGCCTGTTGGCAATGTGTGAAACCCTGGACTGGCTTCAAGGCAAGCCTCATGAACTTTATAAGATACAATTGAATCCCAGGAGCCAGATTCACGAAAGCACTTACGCAAGCACTTACGAACGTGTACATCTTTCCTCAATCTTTGACGGCTTTGTTTACATTTATTAAACAGTTTACAAGCATGAAAAGTTGCCTTTCAACTGTTGTTATTGTTATAAACAGCCTCCTGGTGCTTCGGAGCTCATTAACTGTTTAATAATTGTAAACAAAGCCGCCAAAGATTGAGAAAAGCTGTACAGGTTCGTAAGTGCTTTCGTGGATCTGGCCCCTGGATGCAATGCTTTTACCATGTCGAGGTGTAGCGGTCAAGGGCGTGGGATTGGGAGTACTCAAAGCATAGGTTCGAATCCTCCTCATGGCTCCTACTGACTTTACCACTGAATCTTTGTTGTATCAAGAATTACCCGTATACAGACCCTGTACCTAGCCCGTGATCTTCACTAGGTGGAGGAATTCACTGCTGCGCTGGTAAATACCCTTCCTGTACCACCCTGCGATAGCGCAAGTGAGAGGTGGTCATATCTCAGGGGCACTATTTTCAACACTGCCATGTCCACCTTCGGTAAGAGGCAGAACAAGTCAGCAGATTGGTTCGAGGCCAGTGCAGAGGAACTGTTACCCCTCGTAGAGGAAATGAGACGAGCTCTATCATCCTACAAGAACCTGCCCCAAGAAAGAAACCTACAGGCCCTCCATACTGCCTGCAGTAGAGTTCAACAAACGGCGAGGCACTGTGTTAACGATTACTCGGTCCGACTCTGTTCCAGCATCCAGACTGCGGCCACTGTCGGCAACATAAGAGGCATGTACGAAGGGATCAAACAGGCAACAATCCCTACACAAAACAAAATATCAATAACTGGCACTTTCCATAATCATTAACTAGCCCCTTTCTTGATTAATGCCTATCTTCTTGAGGTTATCTTGAGATGATTTCGGGGCTTTTTAGTGTCCCCGCGGCCCGGGCCTCGACCAGGCCTCCACCCACAGGAAGCAGCCTGTGACAGCTGACTAACACCCAGGTACCGATTTTACTGCTAGGTAACAGGGGCATAGGGTGAAAGAAACTCTGCCCATTGTTTCTCGAAGGCGCCTGGGATCGAACCCAGGACCACAGGGTCACAAGTCCAGCGTACTGTCCGCTCGGCCGACCGGCTCCCATTGTTGCTAGCTCCCTAGCCCTTTGCTTTAATAATTAATAGCCGTTTGCTTGGTTATTGAATTGCATTTTGTTGGATCAGTAACTGGTCCTTTTCTGGACGAATAAAATAGTTCCCCCTTGGTCAATAAGTAGCCTTTTTTTGGATCAATAACTAACTATGCTTGATCAATAACTAGCCTTTGCTGCAAAAATGTTTAATCCTTTTCTGGATCAATAATTACCCCATTGTTGGAATAGTTGTTACGAATCAATAATACTTGATTCTGACATTTATCATAATAAAGCATTAATTTTCCTAAGTTCATTCCTCAGTTATTTGGAGATTGACGTTCTTGGCTTATTGCTTTCTCGAGTATTTTGTTTTGTTAAATGTAGCATGCTCTAGTGTGCTTGTATTGTATATATCATTAATGAGATTGTGGGGTTTATTAATGTAATTTGGGGACAGTGGCGTTTAGTGAGGTCGTGAGGGGAATGCCCATATATGGAGTCTCCACTGCTGCGCGCAATTCTATCAACTTTACGTCATATTAAACCCCTGTAATTATTACTTATTATTGAATGTATTACTGAATGGGGTGAGAATAGCTTGAGCTACCTCATCCCTTTGTGTGTATTTTACCTCAATAAACTTATTTCAATTTCAATTTCAATTTCAATTTCAATTGAATGTACATTTTTTAATTACACCTTATTAGAGTTAAATGTATATTCTTTTATTAATAATTATGTTTATAAGTATTGCTCTCGGCTAGTAGAGTATCTGAGAGTATTCTTGTGGGTCTTGGATGGTAATGTGTAGACGCCACCTGGACGGCGTCTGGGCAAGCCTGTCGCGTGGGTAGGGCTCACTAGGTCGGACATGTAACCAGGAGATACAGTCAAATTTTGCCTGTTTAGTTCAGTTAACATAGCTAATTTTCTGGTTAGACCATTATTTGCATTAACATTTATTCATGTTGGATTTAATCCCGTGATCAGTGCTTGTTAGTTGTTATTTCACCCCATTGATTGTCTTTATATATTTCTGGTGATTCTTGGCTACCTGTGTTTATTTTATATTTCTGTGTTTTGTTACCCCTTCATGAAGTATATTGATGTGTTTGTGAAGCAGTAGTTTCTTTCATCCCTAAACAATTGCTATTGGCAAGGGCGGCTTTATTATTAATTACGTCTGCAAGGCACATGAACTTTACCCAGATACACAGGAGATTTTTACTACAATAACCAATTTCTTCTAGATCAGTAACTAGTCCTTAGTTGGAACAATAACTAATTCTTTTCTGGCTCAATAACAAGCCCTTAGATGTAACAATAACAAGTAAGTTTCTGGATCAAAAACAAGTCCTTTGCTAAAATAATAAATAGTTTTTTTATGGATTAATAAGTAGCCCCTCGATGAAAAAATAACTAGTCCTTTAATATGTCAATAACTTTTCCATTGCGACACAATAATTTGTCCCTTGCTGGATCAATCCATAGCCTTTTCCTGGACAAATAGCGAACCAATTTTTTGGATCAATAACCTGCCCTTTGCTTTATCAACAACTAGCCTCTTGCTAAAACAATAACTAGTCTTTTGGTGGATCAGGAACTTTTGTTTTCTTTATTATATTAAACAACATATATATACAAATAAAAGTAAAGTTACCAAAGTAACATTGCCGTACACGAACACCACAAGACACAATGCCTGAAATAGTGCACCAAACGAATGCTTCTTGATGACTCAGTGTATATACACAAAGATATGAAGAACACCACTCCGTGAATATACACTATGAGACGAAGGACACCACTAGGTGTATATACACTGAGAGATAAAGAACCCTTTTCAGTGTAACTACCCTGAGAGATGAAGTGCACCTCTCAGTATATGTGTATAAACAGAGAGATTAAGAACACCTCTCAGTATATATACACTGAGATATGAAGAACACCTCTATGTGTAATACTCCATGAGATAAAGATCACCTGTGTATATACACAGACAGACGAAGAACATATCTCAGTGCAAATATACTGAGATATGAACAACACATCTCAGTGAATATGCACTGAGAGATGAAGAACATATCACAGTGTATATACACTGAGAGATGAAGAACACCACTCGGTTTATATCCCCTGAGAGATGAAGAACATATCACAGTGTGAGAGAGATGAAGAACACCACTCGGTTTATATCCACTGAGAGATGAAGAACATATCACAGTGTGAGAGAGATGAAGAACACCACTCGGTTTATATCCACTGAGAAATGAAGAACATTTCACGTTGTATATACACCGAGATATAAAGAACCTCACTCAGTATATATACACTGAGACAAAGAAAACCACAATGTGTATATATACACTATGAGATGAAGTACACCTCTCTTTGTATATAAACTGAGTAGTGAAGAGCACTTCTCTTGGTATGTACATTCAAAGATGGCGAACACCTCTCAGTGTATATACACTGAAATGAAGAACACCACAATGTGTATACACACTTTGAGATGAAAAACACCTCTCTGTGTATATACACTGAAGGATGAAGAACTCCTCTCAGTGTATATCCACTCAGATGAAGAACACCACTCAGTGTATATAAACTGTGAGTTGAAGAACACCTCTCAGTGCGCAGTGTATATACACTGCGAGATGAAAAACACCTCTCAGTGTATATACACTGAGAGATAAACATCTCCTCTCTGTATATGTACACTGAAAGATGACGAACACCTATCTGTGTAGATACACTGAGTGGTGAAGAACACCTCTCAGTGAATATTCAATGTGAAAAGAAAAAAACTCTCAGTGCTCAGTGAATATACACTGCGAGATGACGAACACGTCTCAGTGTATATACACTGAGAGTGTATATACACTGAGAGATAAACAATACCTCTCTCTGTGTATATATACACTGAGATGAAGAACACCATTCAGTGTTTATACACTGTGATATGAAGAATACCTCACAGTGATCAGAGTAAATAGACTGAGAGATGAGGAATGGTGATGTCAGGATGGTGTTATGTTCTTGTGTGTATAATTCATCTAGTATATCGCTGGACAATTTTCGTTGAAGGACTACTTTGGTCATCCATTCACTAGTAGTTATATCAACCTTAAGACTGAATGTACTTAGTAGTGACTCAAACTCCATGCTGAAGGATTGTAATGAGTCAGCAGTCTGATCAGGTCGAGGTAAGTCCAGCAATTGTAGTACTAAATGTATGACAGTTTTCTCATTGCCAGCATTATCCCTAGGAAGCTGGACTGGGAAACATATATATATATATATATATATATATATATATATATATATATATATATATATATATATATATATATATATATATATATATATATATATATATATATATATATATATATACGACATATATATATATATATATTTATAATTATATATATATTATTAAATATGACCGAAAAAGTAAGATTAATAATTCTAACACGAATTTTCTCAATCTTTCGTACATTTCTTTTCACTGTTGGAGGTAAATCAAAAATCAATTCTCCAAAATTCATTTTTATTTCTAGTCTGACGCGACACGAGCGCGTTTCGTAAAACTAATTACATTTTCAAAGACTTTAGTGTACAAATACACAACTGAATAGAACTTACGCATCTCCAATTTTATATCTACATTTGAGTGAGGTGGAAGGGGTGATGTGGTATTAATCAACACAAGACATAACAAGAGGTGGCATTAATAGGGTATTAATTTCATCAACACAAGACAGAACAAGAGGTGGCATTAATAGGGTATTAATTTCATCAACACAAGACAGAACACGAAACAATGGGTATTGAATAGAAGTGTTTGTAGAAAGCCTATTGGTCCATATTTCTTGATGCTTCTATATTGGAGCGGAGTCTTGAAGTGGGTAGAATATAGTTGTGCAATAATTGGCTGTTGATTGCTGGTGTTGACTTCTTGATGTGTAGTGCCTCGCAAACGTCAAGCCGCCTGCTATCGCTGTATCTATCGATGATTTCTGTGTTGTTTACTAGGATTTCTCTGGCGATGGTTTGGTTGTGGGAAGAGATTATATGTTCCTTAATGGAGCCCTGTTGCTTATGCATCGTTAAACGCCTAGAGAGAGATGTTGTTGTCTTGCCTATATACTGGGTTTTTTGGAGCTTACAGTCCCCAAGAGGGCATTTGAAGGCATAGACGACGTTAGTCTCTTTTAAAGCGTTCAGTTTTGTGTCTGGAGAGTTTCTCATGAGTAAGCTGGCCGTTTTTCTGGTTTTATAGTAAATCGTCAGTTGTATCCTCTGATTTTTGTCTGTAGAGATAACGTTTCTATTAACAATATCTTTCAGGACCCTTTCCTCCGTTTTATGAGCTGTGGAAAAGAAGTTCCTGTAAAATAGTCTAATAGGGGGTATAGGTGTTGTGTTAGTTGTCTCTTCAGAGGTTGCATGGCTTTTCACTTTCCTTCTTATGATGTCTTCGACGAAACCAATGGAGAAGCCGTTGTTGACTAGGACCTGCCTTACCCTACAGAGTTCTTCGTCGACTTGCTTCCATTCTGAGCTGTGGCTGAGAGCACGGTCGACATATGCGTTAACAACACTCTTCTTGTACCTGTCTGGGCAGTCGCTGTTGGCATTTTAACACATTCCTATGTTCGTTTCCTTAGTGTAGACTGCAGTGTGGAAACCTCCGCTCTTTTCCATGACTTATACATCTAGAAAGGGCAGCTTCCCATTCTTTTCCATCTCGTAAGTGAAACGCAGCACGGAACTCTGCTCAAATGCCTCCTTCAGCTCCTGCAGATGTCTGACATCAGGTACCTGTGTAAAAATGTCGTCAACATACCTGCAGTATATGGCCGGTTTCAAATTCATGTCGACTAAGACTTTTTGCTCGATGGTACCCATGTAGAAGTTTGCAAACAGGACACCTAGGGGAGAACCCATGGCGACCCCATCTACTTGCTTATTCATGTGCCCATCCGGGCTCAAGAAGGGTGCCTCTTTAGTACAAGCTTGGAGTAGTTTCCTCAGAATATTTTCTGGTATGTCAAGAGGAGTACAGGCTGGATCACGATACACTCTGTCGGCTATCATTCCGATTGTCTCGTCCACAGGTACGTTGGTAAACAGCGATTCTACGTCCAACGAGGCTCTTATCCCTGTGGCCCGTGTGCCCCGCAGTAAGTCAACAAATTCCTTTGGAGACTTCAGGCTGAAGGCGCAAGGAACATAAGGAGTCAGCAGGCCGTTGAGTCGCTTCGCCAGTCTGTACGTGGGTGTGGGTATCTGGCTAATGATTGGCCGAAGTGGGTTTCCAGGCTTGTGTGTCTTGACATTTCCATACGCATATCCAGGTTTATATTCCCCAATGATCTTTGGCAGGTGGAGTCCGGATTTCTTGGCGTTCACAGTTTCAATCAGTTTGTTGACCTTTGCTTTTAATTCGGCTGTAGTGTCCTTCGTTACCCTTTGGAACTTAGTTTGGTCAGAGAGTATGATGTTCATTTTCGCCAGATATTCGTCTTTTTTAAGAATGACATATATTGGCGACTTGTCACCTCTCCTGACAACTATCTCCTTGTTCTCACGAAGGCTTTTAGCTGCCGCTTTAAGCTCGGGGGACAGTATGGTGCTTCTGTAATTGCCTCGATTCTTTCCTCCTCCATCCGGACTCCACCTGCCAAAGATCATTGGGGAATATAAACCTGGATATGCGTATGGAAATGTCAAGACACACAAGCCTGGAAACCCACTTCGGCCAATCATTAGCCACGCACCCACCCACACCCACGTACAGACTGGCGAAGCGACTCAACGGCCTGCTGACTCCTTATGTTCCTTGCGCCTTCAGCCTGAAGTCTCCAAAGGAATTTCTTGACTTACTCCGGGGCACACGGGCCACAGGGATAAGAGCCTCGTTGGACGTAGAATCGCTGTTTACCAACGTATCTGTGGACGAGACAATCGGAATGATAGCCGACTGAGTGTATCGTGATCCAGCCTGTACTCCTCTTGACATACCAGAAAATATTCTGAGGAAACTACTCCAAGCTTGTATTAAAGAGGCACCCTTCTTGAGCCCGGATGGGCACATGTATAAGCAAGTAGATGGGGTCGCCATGGGTTCTCCCCTAGGTGTCCTGTTTGCAAACTTCTACATGGGTACCATCGAGCAAAAAGTCTTAGTCGACATGAACTTGAAACCGGCCATATACTGCAGGTATGTTGACGACATTTTTACACAGGTACCTGATGTCAGACATCTGCAGGAGCTGAAGGAGGCATTTGAGCAGAGTTCCGTGCTGCGTTTCACTTACGAGATGGAAAAGGATGGGAAGCTGCCCTTTCTAGATGTAACAGTCATGGAAAAGAGCGGAGGTTTCCACACTGCAGTCTACACTAAGGAAACGAACATAGGAATGTGTTTAAATGCCAACAGCGACTGCCCAGACAGGTACAAGAGGAGTGTTGTTAACGCATATGTCGACCGTGCTCTCAGCCACAGCTCAGAATGGAAGCAAGTCGACGAAGAACTCTGTAGGGTAAGGCAGGTCCTAGTCATCAACGGCTTCTCCAATGGTTTCGTCGAAGACATCATAAGAAGGAAAGTGAAAAGCCATGCAACCTCTGAAGAGACAACTAACACAACACCTATACCCCCTATTAGACTATTTTACAGGAACTTCTTTTCCACAGCTCATAAAATGGAGGAAAGGGACCTGAAAGATATTGTTAATAGAAACGTTATCTCTACAGACCAAAATCAGAGGATACAACTGACGATTTACTATAAAACCAGAAAAACGGCCAGCTTACTCATGAGAAACTCTCCAGACACAAAACAGAACGCTTTAAAAGAGACTAACGTCGTCTATGCCTTCAAATGCCCTCTTGGGGACTGTAAGCTCCAAAAAAACCAGTATATAGGCAAGGCAACAACATCTCTTTCTAGGCGTTTAACGATGCATAAGCAACAGGGCTCCATTAAGGAACATATAATCTCTTCCCACAACCAAACCATCGCCAGAGAAATCCTAGTAAACAACACAGAAATCATCGATAGATACAGCGATAGCAGGCGGCTTGACGTTTGCGAGGCACTACACATCAAGAAGTCAACACCAGCAATCAACAGCCAATTATTGCACAACTATATTCTACCCACTTCAAGACTCCGCTCCAATATAGAAGCATCAAGAAATATGGACCAAAAGGCTTTCTACAAACACTTCTATTCAATACCCATTGTTTCGTGTTCTGTCTTGTGTTGATGAAATGAATACCCTATTAATGCCACCTCTTGTTTTGCCTTGTGTTGATGAAATTAATACCCTATTAATGCCACCTCTTGTTCTGTCTTGTGTTGATTAATGCCACATCACCCCTTCCACCTCACTCAAATGTATATATAAAATCGGAGATGCGTAAGTTCTATTCAGTTGTGTATTTGTACACTAAAGCCTTTGAAAATGTAATAAGTTTTACGAAACGCGCTCGTGTCGCGTCAGACTACAAATAAAAATGAATTTTGGAGAATTGATTTTTGATTTACCTCCAACAGTGAAAAGAAATGTACGAAAGATTGAGAAAAGTCGTGTTAGAATTATTAATCTTACTTTTTCGGTCATATTTAATAATATATGTCTACAGGAAAGACTGCTACCAAAATATACTAATTATATATATATATATATATATATATATATATATATATATATATATATATATATATATATATATATATATATATATATATATATATATATATATATATATATATATATATATATATATATATATATATGTCGTACCTAGTAGCCAGAACGCACTTCTGGGCCTATTATGCAAGGCCCGATTTGCCTAATAAGCCAAGTTTTCCTGAATTAATATATTATCTCAAATTTTTTTCTTATGAAATGATAAAGCAACCCATTTCATTATGTATGAGATCAATTTTGTTTTATTAGAGTTAAAATTAATGTAGATATATGACCGAACCTAACCAACCCTACCTAACCTAACCTAACCTATCTTTATAGGTTAGGTTAGGTTAGGTAGCCAAAAATGTTAGGTTAGGTTAGGCTAGGTAGGTTAGGAAGTCGAAAAACAAATAATTCATGAAAACTTGGCTTATTAAACAAATTGGGCCTTGCATAGTAGGCTGAGAAGTGCGTTCTGGCTACTAGGTACGACATATATATATATATATATATATATATATATATATATATATATATATATATATATATATATATATATATATATATATATATATATATATATATATATATATATATCGTACCTAGTAGCCAGAACGCACTTCTCAGCCTACTATGCAAGGCCCGATTTGCCTAATAAGCCAAGTTTTCATGAATTAATTGTTTTTCGACTACCTAACCTAACCTAACCTATAAAGATAGGTTAGGTTAGGTTAGGTAGGGTTGGTTAGGTTCGGTCATATATCTTCGTTAATTTTAACTCCAATAAAACAAAATTGACCTCATTCATAATGAAATGGGTAGCTTTATCATTTCATAAGAAAAAATTAGGGAAAATATGTTATTTCAGGAAAACTTGGCTTATTAGGCAAATCGGTCCTTGCATAGCAAGCTGAGAAGTGCGTTCTGGGTACTAGGTACGATATATATATATATATATATATATATATATATATATATATATATATATATATATATATATATATATATATATATATAATCATACTCACTAATGATCTGAGTGCTCCTCGACTATCACACTGGGATGGTATAGACACTAATTAATCACTCAAAGGTGTAATGATCATAAGTAAATTATTATATATACACAACTCAACTCGAGCTGGTAACAATTACACCCAAAATAATGTCTGCATCATTCATTAATGGTGCTAGGTTGTTCAATATAGTACAACTAGACAATGGTAATAATGGGACTAGGATGAACAATAAATAGTTCAAATAGTCAATGTTAATATCCTACTCTGTTGTGGGTTGGCAATTGGTAAATATTATATTGTGAAACTAGTGCAATATATATTTGATAATTTTCTATTTTGGAGAAATAATATACACAATTATTTATGATAGCCTCTTAGTTGCCTCTATGAAACTTCTAATGTTATCTAGAAGTATTAAATATTTTTAGTGACCTCGCGAAATTAACTCACAAAATTCATGGAATCTCTCGCGAAATTAACACCACAAAATCGGAAACAATCTTGCGAGGACACAGCCACTAATTTGGCTGGCTTCAAAATAGGCGCTGTCACTTCACAGAAATAGTACGCCACCAAATCGGTGGGTGACCATGAAACCGCTGAGTAAGGCTGGACTGAGTGGCTCTTGAGCTCGCTCGAGGGAGGCTACACTGCAGGTTTTTGACTGGCTAAGTATTGTTCACTTATTTATTACACTAGTTTATTTAATTTGATGACAATCTAGTTCTCTAGACCATCTAGTTTCGATGGACCATATTGTGGGACATTTAGGGCTTGACTCTATTTATTTAATTATTAAAGTAATGAAATCAATTACGAAGGACCACCCGCTTTTATAGTAAAGAGGGAACTAATGAAAATGTGATCATTTGAAATTCCTTGAGGAACCAGTAACTATGGATAAATACTAGAAATATAATCACTTGAATAATTAATGGGCTGTATAAATAATTTAATTGAATCAAAGCCTCAAACACCTACATTGGGGGGTTATTGCTAGAACTTCATATATGTCTAGGAACTAGTGTGGTTCGTACACCAGTTCATTGTGTAATAACCTAATCTTATGACCAATTAGAGAATCAATAGTGAATTTGTCACCAATAAGAATATAGATCATAAATATCAGCAATTAATAATTATAATATAATGTGTTACTTCCAGTGCACAGTACTCTATAATGATAACTAAGTACAGATAATTTGAATAATGAAGAAATACGAAAAAGTCTTAGCTTGAAGACGTTTTCGAAGACATCAGTCACAAATCATCCTCGGAATGTCCGGTATTCTTCGTGGAACACTGGGAGATGAATAACACGGGTAAAGTAACAGCTCGGGGAATTCTTCACACGCAAGCTGTAAATTAAGATATATTACGTAGCAACATATTAGGCTACTAAATATCTATATTCAAGAAATTGGGAATGGAGAGTAATAAAATATACTAACATGTGTTTTATTTATGTCGCTCGGCGTGACGACAAGCTACCCTGCTATATACAATCTCTAATGATGCATCAAAAGGGAATTATATGTGTACTTAGCTAATAGGGCACTGTATAAGTTGAAGCTTGCACACTTGTGACTCTTCTCCACATGCACACTTGTGACTCTCAGCCACAAGCACAATTGTGACTTTCAGTTAAATGCACACTTGTGACTCTCAGGCACAGGCACATTTGTAACTCTCAGCCACATGCACACTTCTGACTCTCAGCACCATGAAAACTCGTGACACTCAGCCACGTGCACACTTGTGACACTAAGCATTATGCAAACTTGTGGCTCTCAGCTGAATGCACACTTGTAACTCTAAGCGTTATACAAACTTGTGACTCTCAGCATCATGCAAATTTGTCACTCTCGAAGAAAAGCTCACTTGTGACTCTCAGCCACATGCACACTTGAGATTCTCAGGCACATGTACACTTGTGACCCTCATTCTTATGCACACCTGTAAATCTTAGCCATATGTACAGTTTTGACTCTCAGCCACATCCACATTTGTGACTCTCAGCGTCATGCACATTTGTGACTCTCAGCCACATGTACACTTGTAACTCTCAACCACATGCACACTTGTGACTTTTAGCATCATGCACGCTTGTGACTTTTAGCATCATGCACACTTGTGACTCTCAGGAACAAGCACACTTGTGACTCTCAGGAACAAGCACACATGTGACTCTCAACGACATGAACACACGTGACACTTCCACACATACACATTTGTGATTCTCAGACACATGCACACTTGTGATTCAAAGCCACATGCACACTCGTGACTCTCAGCCTCATGCACACTTGTGACTCTCACTATCATGCACATTTGTAACTCTCAGTATCATGCACACTTGTTGCTCTCAGCCACATTCACACGCGTGACTCATCCACATGCACACTAGTAACTCTCAGCCACATGCACACTTGAGATTCTCAGGCACATGCACACTTGTTACTTTCATTTATATGCACACCTGTAAATCTAAGCCATATGCACAGTTTTGACTCTCAGCCACATCCACATTTGTGACTCTCAGCGTCATGCACATTTGTGACTCTCAGCTACATGTACACTTGTAACTCTCAACCACATGCACACTTGTGACTTTTAGCATCATGCACGCTTGTGACTTTTAGCATCATGCACACTTGTGACTCTCAGGAACAAGCACACTTGTGACTCTCAGGAACAAGCACACATGTAACTCTCAACGACATGCACACAAGTGACACTCAGACACATACACATTTGTGATTCTCAGACACATGCACACTTGTGACTCAATGCCACATGCACACTCGAGACTCTCAGAGTCATGCACACTTGTGACTCACTATCATCAGATTTGTAACTCTCAGTATCATGCACACTTGTTGCTCTCAGCCACATGCACACGCGTGACTCAGCCACATGCTCACTAGTAACTCTCAGCCACATGCACACTTGAACTCTCAGCCATATGCACACTTATGACTCTCAGCATCATGCAAACGTGTGACTCTCAGCATCATGCAAACTTGTGACTCTCGACCAAATACACACCTGTGACCCTCAGCAACCAGCACACTTGTGACTCTCAGCCATATGCACACATGTAATTATCAGGCACATGCACACTTGTGACTCTCAGTCACATGCACACTTGTGACTCGCAACATCATGAACATTTGTGACTTTCAGCATCATGTACACTTGTGATTCTCAGCCACATGCACACTTGTGACTCACAGATACATGCACACTTGTGACTCTCAGAAACATGCACACTTGTGACTCTCCTCCACATGCACACTTGTGACTCTCAGCCACAAGCACAATTGTGACTTTCAGTTAAATGCACACTTGTGACTCTCAGGCACAGGCACATTTGTTACTCTCATCCACATGCACACTTCTGACTCTCAGCACCATGAAAACTTGTGACTCTTAGAATCATGCACACTTGTGACTATGGGTCACATGCACACTTGTGAATCACAACCACATGTACACTTGTCACTCTTAACCCCATGCACACTTGTGGTTCGCAGCCACATGTACACTTGTGACTCTTAACCCCATGCACACTTGTGACACTCAGCCACATGAACACTTGTGACTCTCAACATCATGAACATTTGTGACTTTCAGCATCATGTACACTTGTGATTTTCAGCCACATGCACACTTGTGACTCACAGATACATGCACACTTGTGACTCTCAGGCACAGGCACATTTGTAACTCTCAGCCACATGCACACTTCTGACTCTCAGCACCATGAAAACTTGTGACTCTTAGCATCATGCACACTTGTGACTCTTAACCCCATGCACACTTGTGACTCACAGCCACATGTACATTTGTAACTCTCAACCACATGCACACTTGTGACTTTTAGCATCAGGCACGTTTGTGACTTTAGCATCATGCACACTTGTGACTCTCAGGAACAAGCACACATGTGATTAAGTCACATGCACACACGTGACACACAGACACAAACACATTTGTGATTCTCATACACATGCACACTTGTGACTCAAAGCCACATGCACTCTTGTGACTCTCAGCATCATGAACATTTGTGACTTTCAGCATCATGTACACCTGTGATTCTCAGCCACATGCACACTTGTGACTCACAGATACATGCACACTTGTGACTCTCAGAAACATGCACACTTGTGACTTTCAGTCAAATGCACACTTGTGACTCTCAGGCACAGGCACATTTGTAACTCTCAGCCACATGCACACTTCTGACTCTCAGCACCATGAAAACTTGTGACTCTTAGCATCATGCATACTTGTGACTCTCATCCACGTGTACACTTGTAAATTTCAGCCCTTGCAGACTTTTTATTCTTAGCTATATGCACACTTGTGAATCGCAGCCACATGCACTCTTGTGATTCTCATCCACAGGCATACATGTGACTCTCAGCATCATGCACACTTGTGACTCTCAAAATCATGCACACTTGTGACTATGGGCCACATGTACACTTGTGACTAGCAGCCACATGTACACTTCTGACTCTTTACCCCATGCACACTTGAGGTTCGCAGCCACATGTACACTTGTGACTTTTAACCCCATGTACACTTGTGAGTTTTAAACTTATGTACACTTGTGACTTTTAACCCCATGTACACTTGTGACACTTATCCACATGAACACTCGTGACTCTCAGCCACGTGCACACTTGTGACTCTCAGCATCATGCACACTTGCGACTCTCAGCAACGTGCACACTTGTGACTTTCAGCATCATGTACACTCGTGATTCTCAGCCACATGCACACTTGTGACTCACAGATACATGCACACTTGTGACTCTCAGAAGCATGCACACTTGTGACTCTCAGAAGTATGCACACTTGTGACTCTCAGCATCGTGCACACTTGGGACTTTCACCATCATGTACACGTGTGATTCTCAGCCACATGCACACTTGAGATTCTTAGGCACATGCACACTTGTGACTCTCATTGACATGCAAACCTGTAAATCTTAGCCATATGCACAGTTTTGACTCTGAGCCACATCCACGCTTGTGACTCCCAGCGTCATGCACATTTGTGACTCAGCCACATGTACACTTGTAACTCTCAACCACATGCACACTTGTGACTTTTAGCATCATGCACGCTTGTGACTTTTAGCATCATGCACACTTGTGACTCTCAGGAACAAGTACACATGTGACTCTCAGCCACATGCACACCCGTGACACTCAGACACATACACATTTGTGATTCTCAGACACATGCACACATGTAATTCTCAGGCACATGCACACATGTCACTCTCAGCCACAGTCACACTTGTGACTCTCAGTCAGATGCACATTTGTGACTCTCAGCCACAAGCACTCTTGAGACTCTCAGCTTCATGCACACTTGTGACTCTCAGAAACATGCACACTTCTGACCCTCCCCCACATGCACACTTGTGACTCTCAGCCACAAGCACAATTGTGACTTTCAGTCACATGCACACTTGTGACTCTCAGAAACATGCACACTTGTGACTGTACTCCACAGGCACACTTGTGACTCTCAGCCACAAGCACAATTGTGACTTTCAGTCAAATGCACACTTTTGACTCTCAGGCACATGCACATTTGTAACTCAGCCACATGCACACTTGAACTCTCAGCCACATGCACACTTATGACTCTCAGCATCATGAAAACTTGTGACTCTTAGCATCATGCACACTTGTGACTCTCATCCTCGTGCTCACTTGTATATTTCAACCCTTGCCCACTTGTGACTCTCAGCTACATGCACCCTTGTGAATCGCAGGCGCATGCACTCTCGTGATTCTCATCCACAGGCATACATGTGACTCTCAGCATCATGCACACTTGTGATTCTCAGAATCATGCACACTTGTGACTATGGGCCACGTGCACACTTGTGACTTTCAGCCACATGTACACTTGTGACACTCAGGAACAAGCACGCATGTGACTCTCAGTCTCATGCACACACGTGACACTCAGACAAATGCACACTTGTGATTCTCAGCCACATGCAAACTCGTGACTCTCAGCTACATGAATAAATGTGACTCTCAGAATCATGCACACTTGTGACTCTCAGCATCGTGAACACTAGTGGCTTTTAGCATCATGTACTCCTGTGATTGTCAGCCACATACACACCTGAGATTCTTAGGCACATGCACACTTGTGACTCTCATTGACTTGCACACTTGTAAATCTTAGCCATATGGACAGTTTTGACTCTCAGCCATATCCACACTTGTGACTCACAGCGTCATGCACATTTGTGACTCTCAGCCACATGTATACATGTAACTCTCAGCCACATGCACACTTGAGACTTTTAGCATCAGGCACGTTTGTGACTTTTAGCATCAGGCACGTTTGTGACTTTTACCATCATGCACACTTGTGACTCTCAGGAACAAGCACACATGTGATAAAGCCTCATGCACACACGTGACACTCAGACACAAACACATTTGTGATTCTCATACACATGCACACTTGTGTATCAAAGCCACATGCACACTCGTAACTCTCAGCTTCATGCACACTTGTGACTCTCACTATCATGCACATTTGTAACTATCAGTATCATGCACACTTGTTGCTCTCAGCCACATGCACACTAGTAACTCTCAGTCACATGCACACTTGTAACTCTCAGCCACATGCACACTTGTGACTCTTAGCATCATGCAAATTTGTGACTCTGAGCATCAGGCAAACTTGAGACTCTCGACCAAATGCACACTTGTGACTCGCAGCCACTAGCACACTTGTGACTCTCAGCCATATGCACACATGTAATTATCAGGCACATGCACAATTGTGACTCTCAGTCGCATGCACACTTGTGACTCTCAGTATCGTGAACATTTGTGACTTTCAGAATCATGTACACATGTGATTCTCAGCCACATGCACACTTGTGACTCACAGATACATGCACAGTTGTGACTCTCAGAAACATGCACACTTGTGACTCTCCCCCACATGCACGCTTGTGACTCTCAGGTACAAGCACAATTGTGACTTTCAGTAAAATGCACACTTGTGACGCTCAGGCACATGCACATTTGTATCTCTCAGCCATATGCACATTTCTGACTCTAAGCATCATGAAAAATTGTGACTCTTAGCATCATGCACACTTGAGACTCTCATCCACGTGCACACTTGTAAATTTCAGCCCTTGCACACTTTTGACTCTCAGCTACATGCACCCTTGTGAATCGCAGCCACATGCACTCTTGTGATTCTCATCCACAGGCATACATGTGACTCTCAGCATCATGCACACTTGTGACTCTCAGAATCATGTACACTTGTGACTATGGGCCACATGAACACTTGTAACTAGCAGCCACATGTACACTTGTGACTCTTAACCCCATGCACACTTGAGACACTCAGACACATGAACACTCGTGACTCTCAGCCACGTACACACTTGTGACTCTCAGCATCATGCACACTTGTGACTTTCAAGAACAAGCACGCATGTGACTCTCAGCCTCATGCACACACGTGACACTCACACAAATGCACACTTGTGATTCTCAGCCGCATGCAAACTCGTGACTCTCAGTCACATGCATACATGTGACTCTCAGAATCATGCACACTTGCGACTCTCAGCAACGTGCACACTTGTGTTTTTCAGCATCATGTACACTTGTGATTCTCAGCTACATGCACACTTGTGACTCTCAGAAGCATGCACACTTGTGACTCTCAGCATCGTGCACACTTGTAACTTTCAGCATCATGTACACTAGTGATTCCTAGCCACATGCACACTTGACATTCTTAGGCACATGCACACTTGTGACTCTCATTGACATGCACACCTGTAAATCTTAGCCATATGCACAGTTTTGACTCTCAGCCACATCCACACTTTTGACTCTCAGCGTCATGCCCATTTGTGACTCTCAGCCACATGTACACTTCTAACTCTCAACCATATGCACACTTGTGACTTTTAGCATCATGCACGCTTGTGACTTTTAGCATCATGCACACTTGTGACTCTCAGGAACAAGCACACAAGTGACTCTCAGCCACATGCACACACGTGACACTCAGACACATACACATTTATGATTCTCAGACACATGCACACTCGTGACTCTCAGCGTCATGCACACTTGTGACTCTCACTATCATGCACATTTGTAAATCTCAGTATCATGCACACTCGTTGCTCTCAGCCACATGCACACGCGTGACTCAGCAACATGCACACCAGTAACTCTCAGCCACGTGCACACTTTTGACTTTTAGCATCATTCACGCTTGTGACTCTCAGCCTCATGCACACACGTGACACTCAGACAAATGCACACTTGTGATTCTCAGCCATATGCAAACTCGTGACTCTCAGCCACATGCATATATGTGACTCTCAGAATCATGCTTACTTGCGACTCTGAGCATCGTGCACACTTGTGACTTTCAGCATCATGTACACTTGTGATTCTCAGCCACATGCACACTTGTGACAAACAGATACATGCACACTTGTGTCTCTCAGAAACATGCACACTTGTGACTCTCAGCCACAAGCAGAATTGTGACTTTCAGTCACATGCACACTTGTGACTCTCAGGCACATGCGCATTTGTAACTCTCAGCCACATGCAAACTTCTGACTCTCAGCATCATGAAAACTTGTGACTCTTAGCATCATGCACACTTTTGACTCTCATCCACGTGCACACTTGTAAATTTCAGCCCTTGCACACGTGTGACTCTCGGCTACATACACCCTTGTGACTCTCAGAAACATGCACACTTATGACTCTCAGCCAAATGCACACATGTGACTCTCAGCATATTGCATACTTGTGACTCTCTGCGACGTCCACACTTGTGACTTTCAGCATCATGTACACTTGTGATTCTCACCTACATGCACACTTGAGACTCACAGATACATGCACACTTGAGACTCACAGATACATGCACACTTGTGACTCTCCGAAACATGCAGACTTGTGACTGTCCCCCCCATATTCACACTTGTGACAGCCAGAAGCACAATTGTGACTTTGAGTCACATGCATAGTTGTGACTCTCAGGGACATGCTCATTTGTAACTCTCAGCCACATGCACACTTGTGACTCAGCATCATGAAAAATTGTGACTCGTAGCATCATGCACTCTTGTGACCAAATGCACAATTGTGACTCTCAGCCATATGCACACATGTAATTCTCAGGCACATACACACTTGTGACTCTCAGTCACATGCAAACTTGTGACTCTGACCATCATGCAAACTTGAGACTCTCAGCATCATGCACACAGGTGACTCTTAGCCACAGTCACACTTGTGACTCTCAGTCAGATACACATATGTGACTCTCAGCCACATGCACTCATGATACTCTCAGCATCATGCATACTTTTGACTCAGCATCATGAACAATTGTGACTTTCAGCATCATGTACACTTGTCATTCTCAGCCACGTGCACACTTGTGACTCACAGATAAATGCACTCTTGTGAGTCTCAGAAACATGCACACTTGCAACTCTGCCCCATATGCACACATGTGACTCTCAGCCACAAGCACATTTGTGACTCTCAGCCACGTGCACACTTGTGACTCTCAGCATCATGCACGCATGTCACTCTCAGGAACAAGCATGCATGAGACTCTCAGCCCCATGCACACACGTGACACTCAGCTACATGCATATATGTGACTCTCAGAATCATGCTTACTTGCGACTCTCAGCATCGTACACACTTGTGACTTTCAGCATCATGTACACTTGTGATTCTCAGCCAAATGCACACTTGTGACTCACAGATACATGCACACTTGTGACTCTCAGAAACATGCACACTTGTGACTCTCCCCCACATGCACACTTGTGACTCTCAGCCACAAGCACAATTGTGACTTTAAGTCACATGCACACTTGTGACTCTTAGGCACATGCGCATTTGTAACTCTTAGCCACATGCACACTTCTGACTCTCAGCATCATGAAAACTTGTGACTCTTGGCATCATGCACACTTTTGACTCTCATCCACGTGCACACTTGTAAATTTCAGCCCTTGCACACTTGTGACTCTCAGCTGCATGCACCCTTGTTGACTCTCAGAAACATGCACACCTATGACTCTCAGCCAAATGTAAACATGTGACTCAGCATATTGCATACTTGTGACTCTCAGCAACGTGCACACTTGTGACGTTCAGCATCATGTACACTTGTGATTCTCACTTACATGCACACTTGAGACTCTCAGCCACATGCACACTTGTGACTCTCATCCACGTTCACACTTGTATAATTCAGCATTTGCACACTTGTTAATCTCAGCCATGCACCCTTGTGACTCACAACCACATGAACTCTAGTGATTCTCATCCACAGGCATACATGTGACTCTCAGCATCATGCACACTTGTGACTCTCAGAATCATGCACACTTGTGACTATGGGCAACATTCACACTTACGACTTGCCGCCACATGTACACTTGTGACTCTGCGCAGTGCACACTAGTCACACTCAGCCACATGAACACTCGTGACTCTCAGCCACGTGCACACTTGTGACTGTCAGGAACAAGCACGCATGTGACTCAGCCTCATGCACACACGTGACACTCAGACACATGCACACTTGTGAGTCTCAGCCACATGCAAACTCGTGACTCTCAGCCACATGCATACTTGTGACTCTCAGAATCATGCACACTTGCGACTCTCAGCATCGTGAACACTTGTGATTTTCAGCTTCTTGTACACTTGTGATTCTTAGCCAAATACACACTTGTGACTCTAAGCATCATGCACACTTGTTACTTGCAGCAACATTCACACTTGTGACTCTCAGCCACATGCACACTCATGACTGTCAGTCACAAGCACTCTCGTGTTTCTCAGAATCTACACTCTTTTGACTCACAGCATCATGCAAACTTGTGACTCTCAACATCATGCACACTTGTGACAATCAGCCACATGCACACTTGTGACACTCAACATCATGCACACTTGTGACTCGCAGCATCATTCACACTTGTGACTCTCAGTCACATGCACACATGTGACTTTCAGCCACATGTACACTTTTGACTCTAGCCACATGCACATCTGTGACTCTCTTCATCATGCACACTTGTGATTCTCAGCCACATGCCCACTTGTGAATCTCAGCCACATGCACGTCTTTGACTCTCAGCTTCATGCACCCTTGTGACTCTCAGCCACATGCACATTTACTACTCTCAGCCACACGCACACTCGTGACTCAGCTACATGCACACTTGACTCTCAGCCTCGTCCACACTTGTGACTCTCAGTAACCTTTACACTTGACTCTCAGTCACAGGTACACTTGTGACTCTCAGCCACATGCACTCATGTGACTGTCAGCAACATGCACACTTCTGACTCTCAATCACATGCACAATTGGGACTCTTAGCCTCATGCACACGTGAGACTCTCTACCTCATGCACACTTGTGAGTCTCAGCCACATGCACACTTGTTACACTCAGCCACATGCACGTCTTTGACTCTCAGCTTCATGCACCCTTGTGACTCTCAGCCACATGCACATTTACTACTCTCAGCCACACGCACACTCGTGACTCAGCTACATGCACACTTGACTCTCAGCCTCGTCCACACTTGTGACTCTCAGTAACCTTTACACTTGACTCTCAGTCACAGGTACACTTGTGACTCTCAGCCACATGCACTCATGTGACTGTCAGCAACATGCACACTTCTGACTCTCAATCACATGCACAATTGGGACTCTTAGCCTCATGCACACGTGAGACTCTCTACCTCATGCACACTTGTGAGTCTCAGCCACATGCACACTTGTTACACTCAGCCACATGCACACTTGTGACTCTCAGCATCATGAACGCTTGTGACTCTCAGCATCATGCACACTAGTAACTCTCATCCACATGCACATTTGTACATCTCAGCCAAATGCACACTTGAGACTCTCAGCCACATGCACCGTTGAGACTCTCAACATCATGCACACTTGTGACTCTCAGCTACATGCACCGTTGACACTCTTAACATCATGCACACTTGTGACTCTCCGTAACATGCACACTTGACTCTGAGCCACACTAACACTTGTGACTCTCAGCCACGCTAACACTTGTGACTGTCAGCAACATGCACACTTCTGACTCTCAGCATCGTGCACACTTCTCACTCTCAGCCACATGCACACGTGTGACTCTCAGCTTCATGTACACTTGCGACTCTGGACACCTGCCAGCACTGAGGGCAGTCCCGTGACATTACTGGAGAACACGAGACGGTTGTTCGGGCGTCGAGGAACCATAAACAAGGGGTTGGAATACTAAGAGACTGACACCTCTAGTCATTACCGGTATCCCCCCCTCCTCAAAGCGAGGCGGCCGCCCCTCCCATCTTCCCCACAATGATTGACGGCGCCACAAAGGTTAATCACCAGTCAAGAACTACCAATGGCATTTTATTATACCGGAAGGGAATCATCAGCGGTGGTAGAAAACAATAACATTTGATAACAAGGAAACAGGTGACGTAATTGACCAACAGAAACAAAGGCGTTTAAAAGCTTAATGCAAGCAGGATGTAATGAATGTAATTATAGGGGCGTGAGATACGTCTAGGGTGACACAAGAACAGTGTGGTTATATTGGTGTATGCGACGTCTAGGGTGACACAAGGACAGTGTGGTTATATTGGTGTGGGCGACGTCTAGGGTGACACAAGAACAGTGTGGTTATATTGGTGTATGCGACGTCTAGGGTGACACAAGGACAGTGTGGTTATATTGGTGTGGGCGACGTCTAGGGTGACACAAGAACAGTGTGGTTATATTGGTGTATGCGACGTCTAGGGTGACACGAGGACAGTGTGGTTATATTGGTGTGTGCGACGTCTAGGGTAACACAAGGACAGTGTGGTTATATTGGTGTAGGCGACGTCTAGGGTGACACAAGGTCAGGGTGGTTATATTGGTGTAGGCGACGTCTAGGGTGACACAAGGTCAGGGTGGTTATATCGTGAACAGGATCAATGTCAATATACTAGAGATCCATAATCGAACGTAACAAATATATTTGTATTAGCAACACTCCTCCAATATGTAAATTAACTGATAATTTTTTAACTGAATTTAAATTTATTAAAAAGAAATTGAACTCTGAACTGAATTGAACTCAAACTGAAAATCCTGGGATAAAATAAACTAATTCAGTCTTAATGTATATGAAGACTGTGTTAATATACTGTATAGAGTAATGTTTTAAGATTCATGTTTTGTGATAATTTTATTTATATCAAAGAAATATTTATAAAGTTCATATTCGTTACAATTCGAGTAACACATGACAACAGGTTAAGGGATATGGGTGTGTGCATGCTATTGAGAGACAGATACTTACATAAAATCTCAATGGAGGGAAATGCACACTCCCTAACTTTTAACTTTGTAGCATACGCCCACACCAACCACATCACTTGTGTGTTGGAAACACTGCATGTCTGGTACTGAGTTAATTGCATTGCAGGTGCTTCACACTAGATGTGTATCTTTATCCTGAATTTATCTAATAACTGAAGATAAAATAACATACATGAATCAGAAATTTGAGGTGAGTACTCCATTATTGATCTGATTTGATAGTTGTAAAGTGTTATACATTATATGTATAACATAGAATCTAGGAGGGGGGATTATACACGCACATCCTGTGTTATACATTTTATGTATAACACCGGATGTGCGTCCCTCCGAAAACATAAAAGTTAATCAGCGCATTCACATTTTGGAACAAATTTCTCCTCCAAATGTCCTAATGAATGAGTTGTATATTAGTATTTCCATGTCCTTGTCCTGGCCTTGGTGAGATTGCCATCAATTGTGCACTAACGTATTACCTTCTTCCCCAAAGATTTTATAATTATAACGAATTTCATGGTGTAATTAGCATCTTCTTTGTTGTCTTTAATAAAAGAATGTGTACAGTTATCTTCGTATGCTCTAGCATTTTGTGTTAACTACAATATGTTCTAAAGAACTGATCACGCTGCTCTAGGGCGAACCAGTCTCAACAAATTTGTTTTCACATATAAGTGCAACAACTGTAAGCAAAAACATAGGCCTATAGGTTTGCTACTGATTTATTGGTATTCTTTTGTGGGCAGATACAACCCTGGACCCGTTCACAAGTAATGACCATCTTTGTTGGTCAATACAGCTAGAAGCGGGTGACAACTAGGGTTCAAAAGAAGGTGCACAACTATTAATGATGTGGAGACTTGTTTAGTCTTTTCCTCGAGCCTTACAGATACATTATATTCAGTCAAAGTTTAATTACCTTCCCTACGTAATGTTATGGAAAGAGAGGAAGGAACTGGCGAGGGACGGCTGCTCAAAGAGAGACCGATCTTGCTCAGAACCTGCATCTTATCAATGTTCTTTCAACATTATTTTCTAAAATAATGGTATTAATAATTATTATTGTTATATTATTTTGCATTATCATTTATTCTTATTATTATAATATGATGAATCTTTAGTGTAATAATTATTTTAACTACTTGTATATTATTATTTTTTGGAAGTATTTTATAATGATCGCAAAATACGTACATTAATCAATAATATATTGCAAACATTATATTCTCTTGTGCCATTTACATGTTCAAAACCTTGTTCCTAGATGCAAAACCTGATCTGAAACTCTTCCTTGACATATGTAACAGAACCCATAATAATCACACCAAAAATAAATGTTTCATTGATATCCCCAGAGTCAAACTAAATCACTGTCTGCAAATAAATGAACTTAGTCAATGGAACTCACTCCCTAACGAATTAAAAAGCTGTCCAACCACCTCCTTATTCAAAAGTAACACCAAAAAGTACCTTATTTCTTCCTCATAGTGTTCTACCTAGTGCTTCACACTCGCACTGTATCGTGTGCTACCCCAAAATATGTTCATAAACCATATAACTTCACCGTTATAATCACTGCCATAAACTTATATTATTATTTAATATATTTTTATTATTTTTAACTAAAATTTTACCACAATGTACCTGTCGATAATCCTAAAATTATATTAAAATGTACCTACTAATTTTCTTCAAATTTTCTTACAATGTACCTGTTAACTTTTTTCAGTTTTGCTAAAAATTACCTTTTTAAAATTATCTGTAAGATTAAGGGCCTGCCCGAAAAGCTATGCGTGTCAGTGGCTTTACAAGAATGTAAAAGCATCAATGCTATGTACTCTCCTAAACCCATTGTACCTTCTTGTATATTTATAAATAAATCAAACAAATAAAATAAATAAACATTTCTTGTTTCTTGTTAATCATCACAAGGGGGGAAGAAAACATTGTGCTTCTCGCTTCTCTTGACTTCCTGTCCCATCTTGGGTTACACAGGGGTTACATGGGACCATCAAAACTCTACCGGAATTAAGTGGAGATTCTTTGGTGTCAAGAGATGCATATTCAGTCCCAGTTATTGCAATAAAATTGTCTTCCCCCTATAAATTCTGGATGATTTTATGAAAAGAACCTAAAACAACCAGGAAATTTTAAAGAAGAAAGCGTGGGCAACTCGGGGGCCTGAACGAGGCCCTACGGACCGCATGGCCACCAGGCTGGAAGACCATTATCAAAGTGACCCTTGTGAGGACCAACCTCTTACATTGCATAAAGTTCAAGCAATTTCAATGATCTTCTAAGGACGTACTGTGGACCGGACCCCCCCCCCCCCTTAGTTGAATTAACCCATCTGGTTTCATTTAACTGTTTACTGAACCCAAGACTTTATATTTTATTATAGAAAAAGACCTGACACCAGCTGGTGACCATGATGGAGCCACACACCCACCAGCTGGTGACCATGATGGAGCCACACACCCACCAGCTGGTGACCATGATGGAGCCACACACCCACCAGCTGGTGACCATGATGGAGCCACACACCCACCAGCTGGTGACCATGATGGAGCCACACACCCACCAGCTGGTGACCATGATGGAGCCACACACCCACCAGCTGGTGACCATGATGGAGCCACACACCCACCAGCTGGTGACCATGATGGAGCCACACACCCACCAGCTGGTGACCATGATGGAGCCACACACCCACCAGCTGGTGACCATGATGGAGCCACACACCCACCAGCTGGTGACCATGATGGAGCCACACACCCACCAGCTGGTGACCATGATGGAGCCACACACCCACCAGCTGGTGACCATGATGGAGCAACACACCCACCAGCTGGTGACCATGATGGAGCCACACACCCACCAGCTGGTGACCATGAAGACCACCAAACATTCACCAGCTGGTGACCATTAAGAACGGCACACATTCACCAGCTGGTGGCTATGTAGACCACCACTCCCCAGTGGGTCGTCACATATTCAGTTCCTAAATATTTCACAAAATTATTACATATTACGTTTACTACATATCACATTTTAAATAATATTAGTAAATATTTATAATTAATGTTACTCACTATTTTTACAAATGTTATAGCTTCTTGTAATTTATTATTAAATAGATTTATGTTGTGTTTTAATTACTATTTATTGTATTATTATATTTATTTTATATATATTGTTATTATTATTACTATTATTATCATCATTATAATTGTTAGAATAATAATTATAATTATTATTATTAATATATATTATATATATATATATATATATATATATATTATATATATTAGTATATTTTGGTAGCAGTCTTTCTTGTAGACATATATTATTAAATATGACCGAAAAAGTACGATTAATAATTCTAACACGAACTTTCTCAATCTTTTTTACGTTTCTTTTCACTGTTGATGGTAATTCAAAGATCAATTCTCCAAAATTCATTTTTATTTCTAGTCTGACGCGACACTTGAGCGCGTTTCGTAAAACTTATTACATTTTCAAAGACTTTAGTTTACACAAACACACACAACTTTAACTGAATAGAGCTTAAACATCTTTCGAGTTTTTATACCTACATTTGGGTGAAGTGACATGTTACAATAGTTTTGGATGAGGTGAAAATAAACTTTTAACACAAGACAGAACACGAAACAATGAAATACAAATAGGTATTAAAAGTAGGTAACTGCAGAAGGCCTATTTTTATTGGCCCATATTTCTTGATGCTTCTATATTGGAGCGGAGTCTTGAAGTGGGTAGAATATAGTTATGCATTAATTGGCTGTTGATTGCTGGGGTCGACTTCTTGATGTGTAGTGCCTCGCAGACGTCGAGCCGCCTGCTATCGCTGTATCTTTCGATGATTTCTGTGTTGTTTGCTAAGATTTCTCTGGTGATGGTTTGGTTGAGGGAAGAGGCTATATGTTCCTTAATGGAGCCCTGTTGCTTATGCATCGTTAAACGCCTGGAAAGAGATGTTGTTGTCTTGCCTATATACTGAGTTTTTTGAGGCTTACAATCCCCAAAAGGGCATTTGAAGGCATAGACGACGTTGGTCTCTTTTAAAACGTTCTGCTTTGTGTCTGGAGAGTTTCTCATGAGTAGGCTGGCCGTTTTTTTGGTTTTATAGTAAATTGTCAGTTGTAACTTCTGATTTTTGTCTGTAGGGATAACGTTTCTACTGACAATATCTTTCAGGACCCTTTCCTCCGTTTTATGGGCTGTGGAAAAGAAGTTCCTGTAAAATAGTCTAATAGGGGGTATAGGTGTTGTTAGTTGTCTGTTCAGAGATTGCATGGCGTTTCACTTTCCTTCTTATGATGTCTTCCACGAAACCATTGGAGAAGCCGTTGTTGACTAGGACCTTCCTTACCCTACAGAGTTCTTCGTCGACTTGTTTCCATTCTGAGCTGTGGCTGAGGGCACGGTCGACATAAGCGTTAACAACACTCCTCTTGTACCTGTCCGGGCAGTCGCTGTTGGCATTCAGGCACATTCCTATGTTTGTTTCCTTAGTGTAGACTGCAGTGTGGAAAACTCCGCTCCTTTCCATGACTGTTACATCTAGAAAGGGCAGCTTCCCATCCTTCTCCATCTCGTAAGTGAAACGCAACACAGAATTCTGCTCAAATGCCTCCTTCAGCTCCTGCAGATGTCTGACATCAGGTACCTGTGTAAAAATGTCGTCAACATACCTGCAGTATATGGCCGGTTTCAAGTTCATGTCGACTAAGACTTTTTGCTCGATAGTACCCATGTAGAAGTTTGCAAACAGGACACCTAGGGGAGAATCCATGGCGACCCCATCTACTTGCTTATACATGTGTCCATCCGGGCTCAAGAAGGGTGCCTCTTTAGTACAAGCTTGGAGTAGTTTCCTTAGACTAGGTTTCTGGTATGTCAAGAGGAGGAGTACAGGCCGGATCACGGTACACTCTGTTGGCTATCATCCCGATTGTTTCATGCACAGGTACCAACGTACCTGTGGTAAAATTCGTGCTAGAATTATTAATCTTACTTTTTCGGTCATATTTAATATATATATATATATATATATATATATATATATATATATATATATATATATATATATATATATATATATATAACTGAAAACTCACACCCCAGAAGTGACTCGAACCCATACTGCCAGGAGCAACGCAACTGGTATGTACAGGGACGCCTTAATCCGCTTGACCATCACGACCGGACATAAGGAAGTGATAGCCTAAGCTATTTGAACCACTTCCCCGCCGGCACTCGGATAGTAATCTTGGGCATAGCATAACTATCCGAGTGCCGGCGGGGAAGTGGTTCAAATAGCTTAGGCTATCATTTCCTTATGTCCGGTCGTGATGGTCAAACGGATTAAGGCGTCCCTGTACATACCAGTTGCGTTGCTCCTGGCAGTATGGGTTCGAGTCACTTCTGGGGTGTGAGTTTTCAGTTGTATATAGTCCTGGGGACCATTCAGGCTTGTTTGCATATATATATATATATATATATATATATATATATATATATATATATATATATATATATATATATATATATATATATATATATATATATATATATATATATTTTATGATGAATAGGAAAACCAGGGATATACTTGTTTCAGATTCACAAGATTAACATCTTGTTTCAGATTCTTTACTTTAAAATGCATAACGTTTCGAATACTTCTCGTATTCATCATCAGATCTAAAAGAAAAAACAGAAATCACAATCAAATAACTAGTAAACAAAGAACTCATACTGAATATAATTGCCTATCAAAGAAAGGAAAATGCTTAAAAAACAAAACACTTAAGAGCACTTAAAGCAATCAATACAAATAAAACTTATTAACTGTCACATATATTAAAACTAATTTAAAAATCCATTAAACTACAAGATGAATTTTATAACTACTAAAACAAACCATTCCATTAAACTTAAGTGAAGTGATCAGAAGTGAAACTCGATACCTAGCACATAGATACTAAACACTATAACAAATATTTATATAATGACTACAAATCTACAAAAAATATATATAAAACACAAACAAAATAAACGACAATTATAAAGTACTAACCAAAATCTTATGAAAAACTCAAATATTAAATAAAATTAAATACCAAAAAATGTATTATATATCCTAAATAAAAGAATATATTAATGTACAATGTCAAGACTTGAAATAAGTAACAAAGTGCAAAGACATGGTAAACTAAACAAAATTATAATAAAATTAAACAACCAGAATGAACTATAAATCACATCACTTTGACATCAAGAAACGACAATGAATTATCAACTTCACACTCTGCAGTAAAACGTATATTACTATGTTGTGCATTAAGATACTTTCTAAATTTCTCAATATGACATTGGTCCTTAAATAACAAAAAAGTGTCATCTACATATCTCCTGTACAAGGCCAAAGGACAATTATCAAGCCAATTTATACCAAGGCAATACAGGAGATATGTAGATGACACTTTTTTGTTATTCAAGGACCAATGTCATATTGAGAAATTTAGAGAGTATCTTAATGCACAACATAGTAATATACGGTTTACTGCAGAGTGTGAAGTTGATAATTCATTGTCGTTTCTTGATGTCAAAGTGAATAACCTTAATGGGTTCAACACTAATGTTTTTAGAAAACCAACTTTTACTGGTTTAGGTTTAAATTTGAATTCTTTTGTTCCTGATATTTTTAAGAAAAACGCAATTAACACTCTACTGAATAGGGCCTTTGTTTTATGTTCAAATTGGAATAACTTTGATCAAGAAATTAATTTTCTTGTGAAATTTTTTTCAAATAATGGTTATCCTTTGCATATGGTTTATACCTTTATAAGGAATTTCTTAAATAAGAAGTTTCACCCATCGTGTAGGATTACTACAGTAGAAAGGGACCTTAAATATATTAAATTACCATTTTATGGCACTATTAGCTTTTCTGTAAGGAGTCGTTTGAGAAGACTGTTGCAGCATTGTTATCCTCAAGTAGACTTTAGATTTATTTTTGTCAACACAAATACCATAGGCTCTTATTTTAAATTTAAAGATAAAGTGCCTACTCCCCTGTGCTCTAATGTCGTATATATGTATAATTATTCCAGCTGTAATGCTGGATATATCGGGAGTTCCATTCGGAACTTTAAGATTAGGATACTTGAGCACCGGGGATTATCTTTTAGGACTGGATTACCATTGTCTAAACCAGCATTTTCGGAGATTAGAAACCATTGTTATGAGTTTGATCATTCTCTGCTGGAATCTGATTTTAAAATTCTGGACACTTGTATGAATGGCCAGTCAGATTTGAGAGTAATGGAATCCTTATATATAAAGGAGCTGCGGCCTCTGTTAAATAGCAACCTTTCAGCTGTTCAATTGTACACTGTATAGTGCACAGTAGGCCCTGTAATGTGATTTATAGTTCATTCTGGTAGTTTAATTTTATTATAATTTTGTTTAGTTTACCATGTCTTTGCCCTTTCTTACTTATTTCAAGTCTTGACATTGTACATTATCATAATCTTTTATTTAGGATATATAATACATTTTTTGGTATTTAATTTTATTTAATATTTGAGTTTTTTATAAGATTTTGGTTAGTACTTTATAATTGTCGTTTATTCTGTTTGTATTTTATATACATTTTTTGCAGATTTGTAGTCATTATATAAATATTTGTTATAGTGTTTAGTATCTATGTGTTAGGTATCGAGTTTCATTTCTGATCGCTTCACGTAAGTTTAATGGAATGGTTTGTTTTAGTAGTAAAAAATTCATCTTGTAGTTTAATGGATTTTTAAATTAGTTTTAATATATGTGACAGTTAATAAGTTTTATTTGTATTGATCACTTTAAGTGCGCTTAAGTGTTTTCTTTTATAAGCATTTTCCTTTCTTTAATAGGCAATTATATTCAGTATGAGTTCTTTGTTTACCAGTTATTTGATTGTGATTTCTGTTTTTTCTTTTAGATCTGATGATGAATACGAGAAGCATTGGAAACGTTATGTTTTTTAAAGTAAAGAATCTGAAACAAGATGTTCAGTATTACCCTGGTTTTCCTATTCATCTTAAAATTAAGATTCCCGAAGGGAACATCGATCATAAATATATATATATATATATATATATATATATATATATATATATATATATATATATATATATATATATATTTATATATATATATATATATATATATATATATATATATATATATATATATATATATATATATATATATATATATATATATATATATATAATCATTTAAATTTCTCCCCTCCCCTGTCCTATTGTCCTTCCCACCATTCTCCAATCCTCTGTCCCCTCGTCCCCACCATCTCCAACTCCCCCTCCCTTCGTCCTCCCCACCATTACCCCCTCCCCTCGTCCTCCCCACCATTCCCCCACTCCCTCGTCTTATACATTCCCAAATGATGTGTTGTTCCCATCAGAAAATTGGGAACATCAAATGAGCTGTTGTTCCCATCACTGACATATAAGAAAAACAGTTAAAAAACGAAATGAAAAACGATGAAAAAATTAAAAAGTAAACTATTCTCAGGAAATGACAGATATGGTCAACAACACATCTCAATTCAAATGCAATGTCACACAAAATAATTAAATCAAAATGAAAATACGTCGAAATCTATGATAATTTAATTTGTCAGTGCAGTCAGAAACATTGAAATGGAATCGTAACATATTTAGGATAGCGTGAGTTGCTCCTACGTGACCCAGATGGTGCTGTTTCTTCCAAGAAAATGTTTTTACCTGTCACAGGTGAGGCATCTATACTTATACTTATGAAATTAACGGTATGGTAACAACACAGCTTAATTCCAACTCAATGTCACACAAAATAATTAAATAAAAATAAAAATGAATTGAAATCTATGACAATTTAATTTATCTATGCAATTGAAAACATTGAAATGGAATTGTAACATATTTAGTATAGCGTGTGTTGGTGTTACAAACAGCAGCTGGCGCTGTTTTGCAAATTGAGCATGTGTTTACCTGTCACAGCTTTGGCATCTATATAGTAGACATATAAAAACACGTGTGTATTCAAATGGAACGTTGTTTCAAAATTTTAAAGCAATCGATGAAGAACTTTAGGATATTAAAGGGTGTGTTGCTCTTATCTCCGACAGATGGCACTGTTTAAAAAAAAAAAATCCAGTCACAGGTGAGGCATGTATAATATATATATATATATATATATATATATATATATATATATATATATATATATATATATATATATATATATATATATATATATATATATATATATGTCGTACCTAGTAGCCAGAACTCACTTCTCAGCCTACTATTCAAGGCCCGATTTGCCTAATAAGCCAAGTTTTCCTGAATTAATATATTTACTATAAGTTTTTTCTTATGAAATGATAAAGCAACCCTTTTCTCTATGTATGAGGTCAATGTTTTTTTATTGGAGTTAAAATTAACGTAGATATATGACCGAACCTAACCAACCCTACCTAACCTAACCTAACCTATCTTTATAGGTTAGGTTAGGTTAGGTAGCCAAAAAAAGCTAGGTTAGGTTAGGTTAGGTAGGTTAGGTAGACGAAAAAACATTAATTCATGAAAACTTGGCTTATTAGGCAAATCGGGCCTTGAATAGTAGGCTGAGAAGTGCGTTCTGGCTATTAGGTACGACATATATATATATATAATATATATATATATATATATATATATATATATATATATATATATATATATATATATATATATATATATATATATATATATATATATATATATATATATGTCGTACCTAGTAGCCAGAACGCACTTCTCAGCATACTATTCAAGGCCCGATTTGCCTAATAAGCCTAGTTTTCGTGAATTAATTGTTTTTCGACTACCTAACCTACCTAACCTAATCTAACCTAACTTTATCGGCTACCTAACCTAAGCTAACCTATAAAGATAGGTTAGGTTAGGTTAGGTAGGGTTGGTTAGGTTCGGACATATATCTACGTTAATTTTAACTCCAATAAAAAAAAATTACCTCATACATAATGAAATGGGTAGCTTCATCATTTCATAAGAAAAGAAATAAAAAAAAATTATTAATTAAGGAAAACTTGGCTTATTAGGCAATTCGGGCCTTGCATAGTAGGCTGAGAAGTGCGTTCTGGCTACTAGGTACGACATATATATATATATATATATATATATATATATATATATATATATATATATATATATATATATATATTTTATTAAATATGACCGAAAAAGTAAGATTAATAATTCTAACACGAATTTTCTCAATCTTTCGTACATTATGCTTCACTGTTGGAGGTAAATCAAAAATCACTTCTCCAAAATTCATTTTTATTTCTAGTCTGACGCGACACGGGCGCGTTTCGTAAAACTTATTACATTTTCAAAGACTTCACAAATACACAACTGATTAGAACTTGCGTTTCCCTGATTTTATATCTACATTTGAGTGAGGTGGGAAGGGTGATGTGGCATTACATTTGAGTGAGGTGGGAAGGATGATGTGGCATTAGAGGATATTAATAGGGTATTAAAAGTATCAACACAAGACAGAACACGAAACAATGGATATTGAATAGAAGTGTTTGTAGAAAGCCTATTGGTCCATATTTCTTGATGCTTCTATATTGGAGCGGAGTCTTGAGGTGGGTAGAATATAGTTGTGCAATAATTGGCTGTTGATTGCTGGTGTTGACTTCTTGATGTGTAGTGCCTCGCAAACGTCAAGCCGCCTGCTATCGCTGTACCTATCGATGATTTCTGTGTTGTTTACTAGGATTTCTCTGGCGATGGTTTGGTTATGGGAAGAGATTATATGTTCCTTAATGGAGCCCTGTTGTTTATGCATCGTTAAACGCCTAGAAAGAGATGTTGTTGTCTTGCCTATATACTGGGTTTTTTGGAGCTTACAGTCCCCAAGTGGGCATTTGAAGGCATAGACGACGTTAGTCTCTTTTAAAGCGTTCTGTTTCGTGTCTGGAGAGTTTCTCATGAGTAGGCTGGCCGTTTTTCTGGTTTTATAGTAAATCGTCAGTTGTATCCTCTGATTTTTGTCTGTAGGGATAACGTTTCTATTAACAATATCTTTCAGGACCCTTTCCTCTGTTTTATGAGCTGTGGAAAAGAAGTTCCTGTAAAATAGTCTAATAGGGGGTATAGGTGTTGTGTTAGTTGTCTCTTCGGAGGTTGAAGAGGATACAACCAGAGGATACAACTGACGATTTACTATAAAACCAGAAAAACGGCCAGCCTACTCATGAGAAACTCTCCAGACACGAAACAGAACGCTTTAAAAGAGACTAACGTCGTCTATGCCTTCAAATGCCCACTTGGGGACTGTAAGCTCCAAAAAACCCAGTATATAGGCAAGACAACAACATCTCTTTCTAGGCGTTTAACGATGCATAAACAACAGGGCTCCATTAAGGAACATATAATCTCTTCCCATAACCAAACCATCGCCAGAGAAATCCTAGTAAACAACACAGAAATCATCGATAGGTACAGCGATAGCAGGCGGCTTGACGTTTGCGAGGCACTACACATCAAGAAGTCAACACCAGCAATCAACAGCCAATTATTGCACAACTATATTCTACCCACCTCAAGACTCCGCTCCAATATAGAAGCATCAAGAAATATGGACCAATAGGCTTTCTACAAACACTTCTATTCAATATCCATTGTTTCGTGTTCTGTCTTGTGTTGATACTTTTAATACCCTATTAATATCCTCTAATGCCACATCATCCTTCCCACCTCACTCAAATGTAATGCCACATCACCCTTCCCACCTCACTCAAATGTAGATATAAAATCAGGGAAACGCAAGTTCTAATCAGTTGTGTATTTGTGAAGTCTTTGAAAATGTAATAAGTTTTACGAAACGCGCCCGTGTCGCGTCAGACTAGAAATAAAAATGAATTTTGGAGAAGTGATTTTTGATTTACCTCCAACAGTGAAGCATAATGTACGAAAGATTGAGAAAATTCGTGTTAGAATTATTAATCTTACTTTTTCGGTCATATTTAATAAAATATGTCTACAGGAAAGACTGCTACCAAAATATACTAATATATATATATATATATATATATATATATATATATATATATATATATATATATATATATATATATATATATATATATATATATATATATATATATATATATATATATAATGTCGTACCTAGTAGCCAGAACGCACTTCTCAGCCTACTATGTAAGGCCCGATTTGTCTAATAAGCCAAGTTTTCCTGAATTAATATATTTTCTCTAATTTTTTTCTTATGAAATGATAAAGCTACCCATTTCATTATGTATGAAGTCAATTTTTTTTATTGGAGTTAAAATAAACGTAGATATATGACCGAACCTAACCAACCCCACCTAACCTAACCTAACCTATCTTTATAGGTTAGGTTTGGTTAGGTAGCCGAAAAAGTTAGGTTAGGTTAGGTTAGGTAGGCTAGGTAGTCGAAAAAACATTAATTCATGAATCTTGGCTTATTAGGCAAATCGGGCCTTGCATAGTAGGCTGAGAAGTGCGTTCTGGCTACTAGGTACGACATATATAAATATATATATATATATGCGAACAAGCCTGAATGGTCCCCAGGACAATATGCAACTGAAAACTCACACCCCAGAAGTGACTCGAACCCATACTCCCAGAAGCAACGCAACTGGTATGTACAAGACGCCTTAATCCACTTGACCATCACGACCGGACATAATGAGGTGATAGCCGAGGCTATTTGAACCACCCCACCGCCGGATAGTAATAGCCCAAGATTACTATCCGAGTGCCGGCGGTGGGGTGGTTCAAATAGCCTCGGCTATCACCTCATTATGTCCGGTCGTGATGGTCAAGTGGATTAAGGCGTCTTGTACATACCAGTTGCGTTGCTTCTGGGAGTATGGGTTCGAGTCATTTCTGGGGTGTGAGTTTTCAGTTGCATATTGTCCTGGGGACCATTCAGGCTTGTTCGCATTTGTGTTCCTCACGTGTGCCCCAAAGAATGAGGTGATTTGGTAAAATGCTATGCCCAAGATTACTATCCGAGTGCCGGCGGTGGGGTGGTTCAAATAGCCTCGGCTATCACCTCATTATGTCCGGTCGTGATGGTCAAGTGGATTAAGGCGTCTTGTACATACCAGTTGCGTTGCTTCTGGGAGTATGGGTTCGAGTCACTTCTGGGGTGTGAGTTTTCAGTTGCATATTGTCCTGGGGACCATTCAGGCTTGTTCGCATTTGTGTTCCTCACGTGTGCCCCAAAGAATGAGGTGATTTGGTAAAATGCTATGCCCAAGATTACTATCCGAGTGCCGGCGGTGGGGTGGTTCAAATAGCCTCGGCTATCACCTCATTATGTCCGGTCGTGATGGTCAAGTGGATTAAGGCGTCTTGTACATACCAGTTGCGTTGCTTCTGGGAGTATGGGTTCGAGTCACTTCTGGGGTGTGAGTTTTCAGTTGCATATTGTCCTGGGGACCATTCAGGCTTGTTCGCATTTGTGTTCCTCACGTGTGCCCCAAAGAATGAGGTGATTTGGTAAAATGCTATGCCCAAGATTACTATCCGAGTGCCGGCGGTGGGGTGGTTCAAATAGCCTCGGCTATCACCTCATTATGTCCGGTCGTGATGGTCAAGTGGATTAAGGCGTCTTGTACATACCAGTTGCGTTGCTTCTGGGAGTATGGGTTCGAGTCACTTCTGGGGTGTGAGTTTTCAGTTGCATATTGTCCTGGGGACCATTCAGGCTTGTTCGCATTTGTGTTCCTCACGTGTGCCCCAAAGAATGAGGTGATTTGGTAAAATGCTATGCCCAAGATTACTATCCGAGTGCCGGCGGTGGGGTGGTTCAAATAGCCTCGGCTATCACCTCATTATGTCCGGTCGTGATGGTCAAGTGGATTAAGGCGTCTTGTACATACCAGTTGCGTTGCTTCTGGGAGTATGGGTTCGAGTCACTTCTGGGGTGTGAGTTTTCAGTTATATATATATATATATATATATATATATATATATATATATATATATATATATATATATATATATATATATATATATAAACAAGTGCCTTTTTGAATGCAATGTTGTGTCAAAATTTCAACGCAATCGGTAACGAGATTTCTAAGATTTCCCTTACATGAAAAACACAGTTTTTTTTAAAAATCATGTTTTTTCCCGTCACAGACATGTCATCTATATAGTATGTATATAAAAACCTGATCGGATGCGAATGGAATGATTTGTGAAAATTTTTAAGCAATCTATAAAGAAATTTAGGAGATCTTGAGGTTATCTTGAGATGATTTCGGGGCTTTAGTGTCTCCCCGGCCCGGTCCTCGTCCAGTCCTCCACCCCCCAGGAAGCAGCCCGTTACAGCTGACTAACACCCAGGTACCTGTTTTTACTGCTAGGTAACAGGGGCATAGGGTGAAAGAAACTCTGCCCATTGTTTCTCGCCGGCGCCCGGGATCGAACCGGGAACCACAGGATCACAAGTCCAGCGTGCTGTCCGCTCGGCCGACCGGCTCCCGGAGGTTAGGGATTGTGAACAAACGAACATTTCCAATTTTATTTATATACTAGCTGTACCCGACCACGCGTTGCTGTGGCTGTTGCTGGGCCACAGCAAACTTCCCCTGTCTCACAGTTCTCCCCACCATTCTCCCCCTACCCCGTCCCCTCGTCCTCCAAACCATGCCTCACTTCTATGTCCCCTCGGCTTCCCAACCATTTCCCACTCCCCTGTCATCTCATCTTCCCAACCATTCCTCACTCCCTTGTCCCTTTTCCTCCCCATCATCCCCCACTCAAGCATCTCCTCGTCTTCTTAACCATTCCTCACTCCACCGTCCCCTCGTCCTCCCCACTATCTCCTACTTCCCTGTCTCCTCGTCTTCCCTTCCATTCTCCCTTCCCCCGTCCCCTCGTTCTCCCCACTATCCCCCACTCCCCTGTCCCCTTGTCCTTCCCCAGCATTCTCCTTTCCCCTGTCCCCTCGTCCCTACTATCCCCAACTCCCCTGTCCCCTCATCCTCCCCTCTATTCTCCACTCGCATCCCCTCGTCCTTCCCACCATTCAACACTCTCTTGTCTGATGATCAAATGATCTGATGTTCCCATCAGAAAATTGGGAAGATCAAATGATCTGGGGCTAGATTCACGAAGAAGTTACGCAAACACTTACGAACCTGAACATCTTTTCTCAATATTTGGTGGCTTTGTTTACAATTATTAAACAGGTAATGAGCTTCGAAGCACCAAGAGGCTGTATATAACAATAACAACAATTGATTGGCAACTTTTCATGCTTGTAAACTGTTTAATAAATGTAACCAAAGCCATCAAAGATTGAGTAAAGTCGTACACGTTCGTAGGTACTTGCGTAACTGCTTCGTGAATCTGGCCCCCGATTTTCCCTTCACTCATCACCCATAAGAAAAACAGTTCAAAAAACGAAATGAAAACATTGAAAAAATATCAAAATTAACTATACTCAAGAAATGGACGGTATGGAAAACAACACCGCACAATTATAACGCAATGTCCCACAAAATAATTAAATCAAAATGAAAATAAATCGAAATCTATGAAAATTCAGTTCATCAATGAAATCAGAAACATGGAAATGGAATCATAACAAACCAGTATAGCGTGTGTTGGTCTTATGTGCAACTAATGGCGTTTTTTTTTTTAAAGCATGTTCTTACCTGTCACAGGGGTGGCATCTTTATAGAAGTATATAAAACACGCACCTCTTTTAATGGAACGTTGTGTCCAAATATCAAAGTAATAGGTGAAGAATTTTCGGGGATTTCAGCATGTGTTGTTCTTACATCCAACAGATGGTACATTTTTTTGTTTAAACATGTTTTTTTTCTATCAAAGATGAGGCATGTGAATAATAGTAGGAATATAAAAAGTGGCACCGATTCGAATGCAACATTGTGTCAAAATTTCAATGAAAACGGAAAAGAGGTTTCGAAGATTTCCCTCACATGAAAAACAGTTATAATTTTTTTTTTATTTTTTTACCGTCACAGACGTGACATCTATATTGTATGTATATAAATACCCACTCGGATGCGAATGAAACGTTGTTTGAAAATTTTGAAGCAATCGGTGAGGAACTTTCGGAGATTATCGATTATGAACAAATGAACATTTCCATTTTATTTATATACTAGCAGTACCCGGCCACGCATTGCTGTGACTCAGCAACGCATGCACGTTGCTGAGCCACAGCAACCTTCCCTGTTCCCCAGTCTTCCCCACCATTCCCCCCTCACCCGTCACTCGGCCTCCCAACTATTTCCCACTCCACTGTCCCCTCGTCATCTTCACCATTCCCTACTCCACCATTCCCTCTTCCTTCCCACCATGCCCCACTCCCCTGTCCCTTTGTCCTCCCACCATTCTCCATTCCCCCATCCCCTCGTCCCCCACCATCCCAAACTCCCCCGTCCCCTCGCCCTTCCCCACTATTACCCCCTTCCTTGTCCCTTCGTCCTCCCCACCATCTCTCACTTCCGTCCCCTCGGCATCCCCACCATTCCCCACTCCCTCGTCTGAAGCCTTACCAAATGGTCTGATGCTCCCATCGGAAAATTGGTAACATCAAGTGCTCTGATGTCCCCATCACTGTAATATAAGAAAAATGTTAAAACATTAAATGAAAATATGAAAAAACTAAAAAAATAAACTATAGTCACAAAATTAATTGTATGTTAAACAACGCAGCTCAATTCCAATGCAATTCACACAAAATAATTAAACCAAAATGAAAATAAGTCAAAATCAATGAAAATTAAATTTATCAATGTAATCAGAAACATTGAAATTGATTTTAACATATTTAGTATAGCATGTGTGTTGCTCTTACATTCAACAGATGGCGCTGTTTTAAAAAAAAAAGCATAGGTTTATCTGTCACAGGTGTGGCATCTATTCTTATATTTACGAATTGAACGATATGATAAGCAACACAGCTCAATTCCAACACAATGTCACACAAAATAATTCAATAAAAAAATAAATAAATCGAAATCTATGAAAATAAAATTTATCAATGCAATTGGAAACATTAAAATAAAATTTGTGACATATTTAGTATAACATGCATATTGCTATTATGTGCAACTGATGGCGCTGTATTTCAAAAACGTATGTTTTTACCAGTCACAAGAGTGGCATCTATATAGTAGGTATTCAAAAAGACGCGCCAATTCGAATGCAACGTTGTGTCAAAATTTCAAAGCAATTGTTGAAGAACTTTTGGAGATTACAGCATTTGTTCCTCTTACGTCCAACAGATGGCTCTGTTTAAAAAAAAAACATGTTTTTCCTGTCACAGGTGAGGCACGAATATAGTAGATATATAAAAAGATGCGCCTATTTGAATTCAACGTTGTGTCAAAATTTCAAAGTAATTGCTAAAGAGATTGTTCTTTACCTCACATTAAATTTCCCTCACATTAAAAACACTTGAAAAATAGTGTTTCAGCAAAAACATTTATTTTTACCGTCACAGACGTGACATCTATAGAGAATGTATATAAAAACCTGATCGGATGCGAATGGAATATTGTGTGAAAATTTCAAAGTAACCAGTGAAGAACTTTCGGAGATTAGCAATTATGCACAAACGAACATTTCCATTTATATATATGTATATATATATATGTCTTACCTAGTATCCAGAACGCACTTCTCAGCCTACTATGCAAGGCCCGATTTGCCTAATAAGCCAAGTTTTCCTGAATTAATATATTTTCTCTAATTTTTTTCTTATGAAATGATAAAGCTACCCATTTCATTGTGTATGAGGTCAATTTTTTTATTGGAGTTAAAATTAACGTAGATATATGACCGAACCTAACCAACCCTACCTAACCTAACCTAACCTATCTTTATAGGTTAGGTTAGGCTAGGTAGCAGAAAATGTTAGGATAGTTTAGGTTAGGTAGTCGAAAACCAATTAATTCATGAAAACTTGGCTTATTAGGCAAATTGGGCCTTGCATAGTAGGCTGAGGAGTGCGCGTTCTAGCTACTAGGTACAACATATATATATATATATATATATATATATATATATATATATATATATATATATATATATATATATATATATATAACTGAAAACTCACACCCCAGAAGTGACTCGAACCCATACTCCCAGGAGCAACACAACTGGTATGTACAGGGACGCCTTAATCCGCTTGACCATCACGACCGGACATAAGGAAGTGATAGCCGAGGCTATTTGAACCACTTCCCCGCCGGCACTCGGATGGTAATCTTGGGCATAGCATTTTATCAAATCACCTCATTCTTTGGGGCACACGTGAGGAACACAAATGCAAACAAGCCTGAATGGTCCCCAGGACTATATACAACTGAAAACTCACACCCCAGAAGTGACTCGAACCCATACTCCCAGGAGCAACACAACTGGTATGTACAGGGACGCCTTAATCCGCTTGACCATCACGACCGGACATAAGGAAGTGATAGCCGAGGCTATTTGAACCACTTCCCCGCCGGCACTCGGATGGTAATCTTGGGCATAGCATTTTATCAAATCACCTCATTCTTTGGGGCACACGTGAGGAACACAAATGCAAACAAGCCTGAATGGTCCCCAGGACTATATACAACTGAAAACTCACACCCCAGAAGTGACTCGAACCCATACTCCCAGGAGCAACACAACTGGTATGTACAGGGACGCCTTAATCCGCTTGACCATCACGACCGGACATAAGGAAGTGATAGCCGAGGCTATTTGAACCACTTCCCCGCCGGCACTCGGATGGTAATCTTGGGCATAGCATTTTATCAAATCACCTCATTCTTTGGGGCACACGTGAGGAACACAAATGCAAACAAGCCTGAATGGTCCCCAGGACTATATACAACTGAAAACTCACACCCCAGAAGTGACTCGAACCCATACTCCCAGGAGCAACACAACTGGTATGTACAGGGACGCCTTAATCCGCTTGACCATCACGACCGGACATAAGGAAGTGATAGCCGAGGCTATTTGAACCACTTCCCCGCCGGCACTCAGATGGTAATCTTGGGCATAGCATTTTATCAAATCACCTCATTCTTTGGGGCACACGTGAGGAACACAAATGCAAACAAGCCTGAATGGTCCCCAGGACTATATACAACTGAAAACTCACACCCCAGAAGTGACTCGAACCCATACTCCCAGGAGCAACACAACTGGTATGTACAGGGACGCCTTAATCCGCTTGACCATCACGACCGGACATAAGGAAGTGATGGTCAAGCGGATGGAAGTGATGGATGGTCCTTATGTCCGGTCGTGATGGTCAAGCGGATTAAGGCGTCCCTGTACATACCAGTTGTGTTGCTCCTGGGAGTATGGGTTCGAGTCACTTCTGGGGTGTGAGTTTTCAGTTGTATATAGTCCTGGGGACCATTCAGGCTTGTTTGCATATATATATATATATATATATATATATATATATATATATATATATATATATATATATATATATATATATATATATTGTGACGATAATCTCCTTCAAGAGAGATTGAGCCTGCTCTTCCCTCCTAAGTACGTCCCTATACAACTAATAACAACAATAACAACTAATATAGAAGATATATCCAAGAAGTACAACACCAAGGATTGCCCAGAGAGCAAACGTATTCAGCACCAGGAACACCTGTTCCACCTCCGCCACTCAAACCAGCAAACTACTTGTCCGTCGCCTGCTCATCGCTGATTGGCTGGTGCCTGTCGCACCTGCTCCCTCCACCCGCCACACTAGCTGACGTCTGGGCCACCACGACCTACAGTCCTCAGAATATCCCGTGCTTTCCACAAGTTAACACGTCTCATTGGTAGACTAAGCCCTGGCTTACGTGTACTAAGAGAGGTGGCAGCTTAAAGCCAATATTCCTGCACTCATATATCTCCTTGTATATTATTCACTTGTCTTAACGTAACTTTTCATTTTGTCAGTGATTATTCTTTTTATTTTGTTTGATTGATTTATGTTACAATTTTTATGTCCATTTTATTCATGTTTTGCTTTTCTAACGTAATTAAAATTTCATTGTTAAATTTACTTGTGTTTTGTGTGTCTTCCCATTACCTTACCACAGAAGAAAGTTCCAGATTTTCTCTTTTTGTTTCTTTATGTGACGAGGCCATACCCCTAGCTTTTGAAACAGCCGAACACCAACGCGTTACCGTCACAATATATATATATATATATATATATATATATATATATATATATATACACTAGCTGTACCCGGCCACGCGTTGCTGAGCCATAGCAACCTTCCCATGTCCCATGTTTCCCAGTCCTCCCTACCATTCCCCATGCCCCGTCCCCTCATCTTCCCAACCATTCCTCACTCACCCGTTCCCTCTTCCTTCTATCAATTCCCCACTCCCCCGTCCCCTCGTCCTCCCGACTATTCCTCCAATCCCACGTCCCATTGTCCTCCCCAACATTTCCCACTCCATCGTCCCCTCCTCCTCCCTACCATCCCCCACTCCCCAATCCCCTCATCCTCCCAACCATTCCCCCCTTCCCCGTCCCCTCGTCCTTTCCCCCAACTTCCACTCCTCTGTCCCCTTGTCCTCCCCACCATTCTCCATTCCTCTATCCCCCTCGTCCTCACCATCCCCAACTGCCCCGTCCCCTCGTCCTCCCCACTGTTACCCCCTCCCCTGTCCTCTCGTCCTCCCCAAAATCCCCCACTCCCGTCCCCTTGTCGTACCCAACATTTCCCACTCCTTCGTTCGATGCATTCCCAAACGATCTGATGATCCCATCAGAAAATTAAGAACATCTAATGATCTGATGTTCCCATCACTGAAATTTAAGAAAAATGGATAAAAACGAAATGAAAAACAATGAAAAAATACAAAAAATAAAATATACACAGGAAATGAATGGTATGGTAAACAACACAGCTCAATTTCAACGCAATGTCACACACAATATATTAAATCAAAATTAATATAAATCAAAATTTAAGAAAATTAAATTTATCAATGCAATCGGAAACATTGAAATGGAATCATAACATATTTAGAATAGCGTGAGTTGCTATTACTTGCAACAGTTGGCGCTGTTTTTCAAAAAAGCATGTTTTTACATGTCACAGGTGTGACATCTATATAGTTGGTATATAAAAACACACGTGTATTCGAATGAAACGTAGTATCAAAATTTCAAAGCAATCGATAAAGAACTTTTCGAGATTTCAGCGTGTGTTGCTCTTACCTCCAACAGATGGCGCAGTTTTTCAAAGGAAGGACGACATTTCCTGTCATAGGTGTGGCATGCATATAGGAGGTATATAAAAACACCTGCCTATTCGAATGCAACGTTGTGTCAAAATTTCAAAGTAATCGGTATAGAGGTTTCGAAGATTTCACTCATCTAAAAACACATGAAAAAATACAGTTAAAAAAAACATGTTTTTTTTCGTCACAGACGTGACATCTATATAATATGTGTATATTAACCCGTTTTGATGCGAATGGTACGTTGTGTAAAAATTTCAAAGCAATTGGTGAAGAACTTTCTGAGATTAGTAATTTTGAACAAGCTAGCGCGTGTGTGTGCTAGCAGTACTCGGCCACGAGTTGGACGGCTACGGCTAGTATATATTCCTGTCCCCTGGAACCTTCCCTGTCCCCCAGTCCCCCCCCCCCCCCCCCACAATTCCCCACCTCACCCGTTTCCTCGGCCTCCCAACCATTCCCCACTCCCCCGTCCCCTCGTCCTTCCACACCATTACCCCCTCCCTTATCCCCTCGTTCTCTCTACCATCTCTCACTTCCTTCCCCTCGTCATCTCCACCATTCCCCACTCCCTCGTCCAATACCTTTCCAAATGGTCTGATGTTCCCATCACAAAATTGGGAACATCAAGTGATCTGATGTTCCCATCACTGAAATATAAGAAAAACAGTTAATAAATTAAATCAAAATATGAAAAAAGCAAAAAAATAAACTATACTCACGAAATGAACGGTATGGAAAACAACACAGCTCAATTCCAATACAATTCACACAAAATAATTAAATCAAAAAGAAAATAAATTAAAATCTATGAAAATTCAATTAATCAGAAACATTTAAATGGAATTGTAACATATTACGCATGTGTGTTCCTCTTACATGCAACAGATGGCGCTGTTTTACCATTAACAGATGTGGCATACATACTTATACCTACGAAATGAGCGGTATGGTAAACAACACAGCTCAATTTCAACACAATGTAACACAAAATAATTCAATCTATATAAATAAGAATTGAAGTGTTCGTTTGTTCAAAATCGCTAATCCCCGAAAGTTCTTCACCGATTGCTTTGAAATTTTCACACAATGTTCCATTCACATCCGGCCAGGTTTTCATATACCTACTATATAGATATCACTTCTGTGACGGTAAAAAAACATGTTTTTTCTGAAAAACTGTGTTTTTCATGTGAGGGAAATCTTCGAAACCTCTTTACCGATTGCTTTGAAATTTTGACACAACGTTGCATTCGAATAGGCGCGTCTTTTTATATATCTACTACATACATTCCTCACCTGTGACAGGAAAAAACATGCGTTTTTGGAAAAACAGCGCTATCTGTTGGACGTAAGAGCAACACACGCTGTAATCTCCGAAATTCTTCACCAATTGCTTTGAAATTTTAACACAAAGTTGTATTTGAATAGGCGCATCTTTTTATATACCTACTATATAGATGCCATCCTTGTGAAAAGTAAAAACATGCGTTTTTGAGAAACAGCACCATCTGTTGCACATAATAGCAACATTCACGCTATACTGAATATGTCACGAATTCCATTTCAATGATCCCAATTGCATTGATAAATTACATTTTCATAGATTTCGATTTATTTAATTTTTTATTGAATTATTTTGTGTGACATAGTGTTCGAATAGAGCTGTGTTGTTTACCATACCGTTCATTTTGAAGGTATAGGTATTGATGCCACACCTGTGACAGGTAAAACTATGCTTTTCTTGACAAACAGTACCATCTGTTGACTGTAAGAGCTACACACTCATGCTATGCTATATATGTTACAATTCCAATTCAATATTTCTGATTGCATTGATAAATTGAATTTTTCAAAAATTTTGCTTTATTTTCATTTTGATTTAATTATTTTGTGTGAATTGCATTGAAATTGAGCTATAATGTTTACCATACCGTTCATTTCGTGAGTATAGTTAATTTTTTTAGTTTTTCGTATTTTCATATCATTTTTTAACTGTTTTTCTTGTATTTCAGTGATGGCAACTTCAGATCACTTGATGTTCCCAATTTGCTGATGGGAACATCAGACCATTTGGGAAGGCATCGGACGAGAGAGTGGGGAAATAGTGGGGATGACGATGGGACGGAAGTGAGAGATGGTGGGGAGGACGAGGGGACAAGGGAGGGGGTAATGGTGAGGAAAGACGAGGGGACGGGGGAATTTGGAATGGTGGGGACGAGGGGATGGGGGAATGGAGAATAGTGGGAAGGACAAAGTGATAGGGGATTGGGACATGGTGGGAAGGAAGAGGGGATGGTGGAGTGGGGAATAGTTGGGAGGCCGAGAAACGGGTGAAGAGAGAATGGTGGGGAGGACTGGGTTACAAGGATGGTTGCTGTGGCTCAGCAACGCACATGCGTTGCTGAGCCATAGCAACGCGTGGCCGGGTACAGCTAGTATATAAATTAAAAGGGAAATGTTCGTTTGTTCAAAACCGCTAATCTCCGAATGCTCTTCACCAATTGCTTTGAAATTTTCACACAATGTTCCATTCGCATCCGAGCATATACATACTTTATAAATATCACGTCTGTGATGGTAAAAAAAAAAAAAAAAATGCTTCTCTGAAAAACTGTGTTTTTCATGTGTTTTTCATGAGAGGGAAATCTTCAAAACTTCTTTACCGATTGCTTTGAAATTTTGACACAACATTGCATTCGAATAGGTGCGTCTTTTTATATATCTACTATATACATGCCTCACCTATGACAGGAAAAAACATGCTTTTTTTAAAAACAGCGCCATCTGTTGGACATAAGAGCAACACACGCTGTAATATCCGAAAGTTCTTCACCGATTGTTTTGAAATTTTGACACAACGTTGCATTCGAATAGGTGCGTCTTTTTAAAGGCTTGCTACCACCCTCCTGTGACAGGTATAAATATGGGTTTTTTAAAAACATCGCCATCTGTTGCACATAATAGCAACATTCGCGCTTTACTAAATATGTCACGAATTCCATTTTAATGTTTCCAATTGCATTGATAAATTATATTTTCATAGATTTTGATTTATTTAATTTTTTATTGAATATTTTTGTGTGACATTATGTTGGAATTGAGCTGTGTTGTTTACCATACCGTTCATTTCGTAAGTATAAGTATAGATGCCACACCTGTGACAAGTAAAACTATGCTTTTCTTGACAAACAGCGACATCTGTTGCCAGTAAGAGCAACACACATGCTATCTATATAAATAAAAATGGAAATGTTCGTTTGTTCAAAATTGCTAATCTCCGAAAGTTCTTCACCGATTGCTTTGAAATTTTCACACAACGTTGCCGTCGTATCCAAGCGGATTTTTATAGACATACTAAATATATGTCACGTCTATGAATGAAAAAAAATGATTTATTTGAAAAACTGTGTTTTTCAAGTGTTTTTTTATGTGAAGGAAATCTTCGAAACCCCTTTACCGACTGCTCTGAAATTTTGACACAACGTTCCATTCGAATAGGCGCGTGTTTTTATATACCTACAAAATACATGCCTCACCTGTTACAGGAAAAAACGTGCTCTTTTGAAAAACAGCGCCACGTGTTGGACGTGTGAGCAACACACACTGTAATCTCTGAAAGTTCTTCACTGAATGCTTTAAAATTTTGACACAACGTTCCATTCGAATACGCTTGTGTTTTTAAATACCTATTATATAGATGCAATACCTGTGACAGGTAAAAACATGTTTTTTTTTATTTAACCGCGCCATCTGTTGCATGTAAGAGCTACACACGCAATACTAAATTTGCTACAATTCAATTTCAGTGTTTCCAATTGCATTGATAAAATGAATTTTCTGGTATTTCGATTTATTCTCATTTTGATTTAATTATTTTGTGTGATATTGCATTGAAATTGAGGTGTGTTGTTTACCATACCGTTCATTTCGTGAGTATAGTTTATTTTTGTTTTTGTTTTCATTTTTTCATATCGTTTTTTAACTGTTCCTTTGTTTCACTGCAGTTGGTGGTGGAATTGAGCTGTTTCGATTGAACTGTGTTTGAATTTAAATATTTCCTTAGTATTTTTTGTTTTTGTTTTGAAAACAAGAAAATGAACAACGTGTTTATTTCACATCTGCATATGTGAAACAAATAGCCTTGAATCCACCAGTTACAATGTTAACTGCTTTCTTCACGTTATGTTAGAATGACGCGTTGGCGAAAACACTGCTGTATGCGGAAGTGCCTACGTAATACATATGGAATGCGAGTAAAAAATCATTTGAACGTCGCAAACGAGGAGAGACAGTCGACAGACAACTTGGCATATTCAAACAATCTAAGATAGGCAGATTGTACACCATGCATCCCAATCATGATGAATTCTTTTTCCTTCGCGTGCTGTTGGTGTATGTGCCAGTTCAACGTCTTTCTAGCAATTGAGATTTGTCAAACGGCGTCACACATGCCACTTTCCGTAGTGCATTTCAAGTTGTGAATTTAATGTTGAACAACAGACACTGGGATGTATGCATTAATGACGCGTCAAACACGTCACAACAAAATCAAATTCGTGCATTATTTACAGTCATATTGACCGGCTGCTCTCCTATCCAACACAGTTATGGGAGAAATATAAATCGCTCACGGCTTCAAATATTGTCCGTCGAATACGCAAAGAAATTTCAAATATGAACATGGTTTTCACAGCAGAAATCTACAACGAAGCGTTGATAATTATTAAAGATTTTAGCTTAGAAATCGCGATCAAAATTCCCATTTAACTGGGAATGACATCACCGAATCCATCTGCTGCTGCTTCGTTCGTTATAGAATTGCGTCGTGTACCAAATAGATCAATAGATCACACAGGTGATCTATTGTCGTATGTGCAATCAAATATTCCTAAGCTAACGCTTGAGCAAAAATACATTTACAATCAAAAAATTCAAACTGTTAATAATGGGATTGGAGAAATCTTCTTCTTAGATGCGCCAGGAGGAACTGGTAAAACCTTCCTAATTAGATTGATCCTGGCAGCGATTCGATTCCAAATTGGCATAGCCTTAGTTTTTGCGTCGTACAGAATAGCTGCAATATTGCTACCAGGTGCAAGAACTGCTCATATGACTTTGAAATTGCCATTGAACATGCAATTCATTGAAACTCCCACGTGCAACATTTCCAAAGCACCTGGAATGGGAAAAGTATTGCAGAAATGCAAACTTATTGTTTGGGAAAAATGCACAATGGACTCCAAAAAATTCCTCGAGGCTCTTGATCGATCATTGCAAGATTTGTGTGGAAACATCAGACCATTTGGGAACGCATTAATATTGCTTGCAGGAGATTTCAGGAAAACATTACATGTAATTCCTTGATCGACACCAGCGGCCGAAATAAATGCTTGCCTGAAAAACTCTACTTTGTGGAGCTACGGAAAGACATTAAAATTAATTATGAATGTGCGAGTCCAGCTGAAACCGATCCATCAGCTGAAATATTCTCACATTATTTTCTGGAAATTGGGAACGGAAACGTGCCGGTTGATCTGACCTCAGGACGAGTTTCAGTGGCTCATAACTTCTGCAATTTAGTGACGTCAAAAGAAGAATTGGTTGAAAAACTATTTCCCAATATTTAAACCAACTATAAGGATCAGGATTAGCGAAGTGAACAAGTTATTCTTGCGGCCAAGAACAAAAACGTCTACGAACTTAACAATATTATTCAGTCTAACATCCAAAGCGAGGCAGTCACATACAAATCCGTCGACAGTGTTGTGGAAGCAGATTAAGCGGTTAATGATCCAACAGAATTTTTTAATTCACTCGATTTGCCAGGGATACCACCGCACGTACAGATGCAATTGAAAATCGGCGTGCCAATTATCATGTTGCGAGATATCAACCAGACAAAACTTTGCAAAGGCACGCGGCTTGCAGTAAAAAATAATCAGCAACGTCGTAGAAGCAACATTTTTGACAGGACCTTTCAAAGGTGAAGATATCTTCATTACTCTCATTTCTATGATTCCAACGGATATGCCATTTCAATTAAAAAGATTCTTGATTGAGATTGTTAAGACAATTGCAGGACGCCTGACAACTGAGTGGACAGCGTTTCGGATTCGTAGTCCTGAGGTTTCAGGTTCGATGTCCGGTGGAGGCAGAGACAAATGGGCAAAAAAGTTTCTTTCACCCTGATGCCCCCCTGTTACATAGCAGAAAAAGCCCCACCTGATGCCCCCGTGTTACATAGCAGTAAAACTCTCAGGCTAGCTGTCTAACCTGGGAGTTAGACAGCTGCTACGTGCTGCTTCCTGGGGAGGATAACAAAACGGAGGCCTGGTCGTGGACCGGGCCACGGGGACGCTAAGCCCCGAAATCATCTCAAGATAACCTAATGATAACCATCAACAAAGTTCAGGGTCAATCTTTAGAATTGTGCGCTCTATATGAAGACACGGATTGCTTCTCACATGGACAATTATATGTTGTGTGTTCTAGAGTCGGCAAACCAGATTATCTCTATATTTCCACATACAATGGAACAACAAAAAGTATTGTATACCCACATGCATTTTAAAATTAAACATCAAAAAGGTGCATTTTCTCTTTTCTCTCTTTTCCATTTATCCACATTTAGCCACAGCAACGTGTGGCGGGTACAGATAGTATGTATATATATATATATATATATATATATATATATATATATATATATATATATATATATATATATATATATATATATATATATATATATATATATATATATATATATATATATATATTTACTATTGTATGCTATAATTATCTATTTATTAGCCTGTGTGTGGTTGCTGCATCAGATGGGCCAATGGGCTGCATATATATATATATATATATATATATATATATATATATATATATATATATTTATGACAATGTCAGACCACGGAGGAAAAATGAAACAGGAAATTTCCTTAAGTACTTTCGTATATTAAATACATCTTCAGAAGGTTTGGACCTTCTGAAGATGTATTTAATATACGAAAGTACTTAAGGAAATTTCCTGTTTCATTTTTCCTCCGTGGTCTGACATTGTCACATTCTTAATCACGTGTTTATTTTCGTGATATACACACACACACACACACACATATATATATATATATATATATATATATATATATATATATATATATATATATATATATATATATATATATATATATATATATATATATATATATATATATATATATGCAGCCCATTGGCCCATCTGATGCAGCAACCACACACAGGCCAACAAATAGATAATTATAGCATACAATAGTAAATATATACAATGAATTAGTGAGACAAATGTGTTCCAATGATCCTCCTTAAATCGCCCTTTAATTGATCTATTAAAAATGGATCTAGGTTATATAGACCACTGCTAATGTTCAAATTACTTTCTTTTGTGATCTGTATCAAAGCAGATTCAATTATGTTTCTGTTATAGGTACTTTTACAATTTGTTATTGAAGAAGCCATCTCCCAATCACTTTGGTGAGAATCTTCTGACTATATATATAAATATATATATATATATATATATATATATATATATATATATATATATATGTCGTACCTAGTAGCCAGAACTCACTTTTCAGCCTACTATGCAAGGCCCGATTTGCCTAATAAGCCAAGTTTTCATGAATTAATTGTTTTTCGACTACCTAACCTACCTAACCTAACCTAACCTAACTTTTTTGGCTACCTAACCTAACCTAACCTATAAAGATAGGTTAGGTTAGGTTAGGTAGGGTTGATTAGGTTCGGTCATATATCTACGTTAATTTTAACTCCAATAGAAAAAAATTGACCTCATACGTAATGAAATGGGTAGCTTTATCACTTCATAAGAAAAAAATTAGAGAATATATATTAATTCAGGAAAACTTGGCTTATTAGGCAAATTGGGCCGTGCATAGTAGTCCAAAAAGTGCGTTCTGGCTACTAGGTACGACATATATATATATATATATATATATATATATATATATATATATATATATATATATATATATATATATATATGTAGACATATATTATTAAATATGACCGAAAAAGTAAGATTAATAATTCTAACACGAATTTTCTCAATCTTTCGTACATTTCATTTCACTGCTGGTGGTAATTCAAAAATCAATTCTCCAAATTTCATAAATAAAAATGAATTTTGGAGAATTGATTTTTGAATTACCACCAGCAGTGAAAAGAAATGTACGAAAGATTGAGATAATTCGTGTTAGAATTATTAATCTTACTTTTTCGGTCATATTTAATAATATATATATATATATATTTATGTCGTACCTAGTAGCCAGAATGCACTTCTCAGCCTACTATGCAAGGCCCGATTTGCCTAATAAGCCAAGTTTTCCTGAATTAATATATTTTCTCTATTTTTTTTCTTATGAAATGATAAAGCTACCCATTTCATTATGTACGAGGTCAATTTTTTTTTATTGGAGTTAAAATTAACGTAGATATATGACCGAACCTAACCAACCCTACCTAACCTAACCTAACCTATCTTTATAGGTTAGGTTAGGTTAGGTAGCCGAAAAAGTTAGGTTAGGTTAGGTTAGGTAGGTTAGGTAGTCGAAAAAACATTACTTCATGAAAACTTGGCTTATTAGGCAAATCGGGCCTTGCATAGTAGGCTGAGAAGTGCGTTCTGGCTACTAGGTACGACATATATATATATATATATATATATATATATATATATATATATATATATATATATATATATATATATATATATATATATATATATATATATATATATATATATATATAGATACTTCGTGTTTTAATTATGATTTACTCACTTTTATTTTGATATTTTATATTTTATATTCTATATTTTTTAATCTATTTCCTACTTCTTTCTTTTTGAGTGTAAAAAAACATAAGATCAACTCCGGCAGTATTGATCTCTCGAAACAAAGAGGAAACAATGTGTTATTTTCCAAAAACTTTAAAATACTGGTTGAAGTTAATGGCATGTTTTTCTCAAATGTTTTGTTTTATCGCAGTTAACAGATGGTTGTGTAACTCTCTGAGGAAAATACTTAGTGTGGTATTGTGCGGTAATCACCGGTCCCGTCGGCGCTAGAAAGGTCATACATCTCACGGTGCTGGTTGTTGAGTTCACGGAATTGTGTTTGTATGCAGGACGGTTGGGTGGGCGGAAGGGTTGGGTTCTTCTGAGTTGTATGTTGGACGGTTGGGTGGGCGGAAGGGTTGGGTTCTTCTGAGTTGTATGTTGGACGGTTGGGTGGGCGGAAGGGTTGGGTTCTTCTGAGTTGTATGTTGGACGGTTGGGTGGGCGGAAGGGTTGGGTTCTTCTGAGTTGTATGTTGGACGGTTGGGTGGGCGGAAGGGTTGGGTTCTTCTGAGTTGTATGTTGGACGGTTGGGTGGGCGGGGGGTTGGGTTCTTCTGAGTTGTATGTTGGACGGTTGGGTGGGCGGAAGGGTTGGGTTCTTCTGAGTTGTATGTTGGACGGTTGGGTGGGCGGGGGGTTGGGTTCTTCTGAGTTGTATGTTGGACGGTTGGGTGGGCGGAAGGGTTGGGTTCTTCTGAGTTGTATGTTGGACGGTTGGGTGGGCGGGGGGTTGGGTTCTTCTGAGTTGTATGTAGGACGGTTGGGTGGGCTGGGGTTGGGTTCTTCTGAGTTGTATGTAGGACGGTTGGGTGGGCTGGGGTTGGGTTCTTCTGAGATGTATGCAGGACGGTTGGGTGGGCGGTGGGTTGGGTTCTTCTGAGTTATATGTAGGACGGATGGGTGGGCGGAAGGGTTGGGTTCTTCTGAGTTGTATGCAGGACGGTTGGGTGGGCGGGGGGTTGGGTTATTCTGAGATTTACGTCTCTCTGGAAGTCGTGATTGGTTCATTATAGGATTTGTGTCACTTATGTGGCTGCATGCGTTGTACTTAGTGGTGTCTGCCATGGTGCCAAAATTGGTACTTTATGAGGCCATCCTAACCATGGTACCATGATTAGTACCTTGTGAGGCCATCCTGACCATGGTACCATGATTAGTACCTTGTGAGGCCATCCTGACCATGGTACCATGATTAGTACCTTGTGAGGCCATCCTGACCATGGTACCATGATTAGTACCTTGTGAGGCAATCCTGACCATGGTACCATGATTAGTACCTTATGAGGCAATCCTGACCATGGTACCATGATTAGTACCTTGTGAGGCAATCCTGACCATGGTACCATGATTAGCACCTTGTGAGGCCATCCTGACCATGGTACCATGATTAGTACCTTGTGAGGCCATCCTGACCATGGTACCATGATTAGTACCTTGTGAGGCAATCCTGACCATGGTACCATGATTAGTACCTTATGAGGCAATCCTGACCATGGTACCATGATTAGTACCTTGTGAGGCAATCCTGACCATGGTACCATGATTAGTACCTTGTGAGGCCATCCTGACCATGGTACCATGATTAGTACCTTGTGAGGCAATCCTGACCATGGTACCATGATTAGTACCTTATGAGGCAATCCTGACCATTGTACCATCATTAGTACCTAATGAGGCAATCCTAACTATGATACCATGATTAGTACCTTGTGAGGCCATCCTGACAATGGTAACATGATTAGTATGTTGTGAGGCAACCCTAACCATGGTACCATGATTAGTATTTTATGAGGGAATCCTAACTATGTTACCATGATTAGTACTTTATGAGGCCATCCTGACCATGTTACCATGATTAGTACTTTCAGAGGCGTGTCACACAATGGCTAACTAGATTATTACTATCTGAGGTCTGTCACATCACGTTACAATTATTAATTCCCTACGAGACCTGCCGCACCATGATACCATGAACAGTTCCCTACGAGGCCTGCCGCACCATGATACCATGAACAGTTCCCTACGAGGCCTGCCGCACCATGATACCATGTAAAGTACCCTACGACGCCTGCCGCGCCATGATACCATGTATAGTACCCTACGAGGCCTGCCGCACCATGATACCATATATAGTACCCTACGAGGCCTGCCGCACCATGATACCATATATAGTACCCTACGAGGCCTGCCGCACCATGATACCATGTATAGTACCCTACTAAGGTCTGCTACTCCAGGGCTGTGCTACGCAAGAACAGCTGTGACTGGTTCTTTATAGGGTTTTTAGGGCTACTTCACCAAGGCACCAACTAGTTATTTTTTAGGTATAATTATGGTTTCACTAACTGGAATGTTCTAAATCTGGTTAAAATGGTTCCTTCCCCTCGGGACTGAAAAAAAATTAGATCATTGTAATAGTAAGATTTGATCAGATCATCATCACTTTAGCTTAATTTACTGATTTATTATATAATTGCCATGAAAGAAACTGTTATGCATAGTTCCATCAGAAGTCTGCGTCACTGTGGCTGCCACGATGGTTCCCTCAGGTGTCTGCGTCACTGTGGCTGCCACGATGGTTCTCTCAGATGTTTGCGTCACTGTGGCTGCCACGATGGTTTCCTCAGATGTCTGCGTCACTGTGGCTGCCACGATGGTTCTCTCAGATGTTTGCGTCACTGTGGCTGCCACGATGGTTCCCTCAGATGTCTGCGTCACTGTGGCTGTCACGATGGTTCTCTCAGATGTCTGCGTCACTGTGGCTGTCACGATGGTTCTCTCAGATGTCTGCGTCACTGTGGCTGTCACGATGGTTCCCTCAGATGTTTGCGTCACTGTGGCTGCCACGATGGTTCTCTCAGATGTCTGCGTCACTGTGGCTGTCACGATGGTTCCCTCAGATGTCTGCGTCACTGTGGCTGCCACGATGGTTCCCTCAGATGTCTGCGTCACTGTGGCTGCCACGATGGTTCCCTCAGATGTCTGCGTCACTGTGGCTGCCACGATGGTTCTCTCAGATGTTTGCGTCACTGTGGCTGCCACGATGGTTCCCTCAGATGTCTGCGTCACTGTGGCTGTCACGATGGTTCCCTCAGATGTCTGCGTCACTGTGGCTGCCACGATGGTTCCCTCAGATGTCTGCGTCACTGTGGCTGCCACGATGGTTCTCTCAGATGTTTGCGTCACTGTGGCTGCCACGATGGTTCCCTCAGATGTCTGCGTCACTGTGGCTGTCACGATGGTTCCCTCAGATGTCTGCGTCACTGTGGCTGCCACGATGGTTCCCTCAGATGTTTGCGTCACTGTGGCTGCCACGATGGTTCCCTCAGATGTTTGCGTCACTGTGGCTGCCACGATGGTTCCCTCAGATGTCTGCGTCACTGTGGCTGCCACGATGGTTCCCTCAGATGTCTGCGTCACTGTGGCTGCCACGATGGTTCCCTCAGATGTCTGCGTCACTGTGGCTGCCACGGTGGTTCCCTCAGATGTTTGCGTCACTGTGGCTGCCACGGTGGTTCCCTCAGATGTCTGCGTCACTGTGGCTGCCACGATGGTTCCCTCAGATGCCTGCGTCACTGTGGCTGCCACGATGGTTCCCTCAGATGTCTGCGTCACTGTGGCTGCCACGATGGTTCCCTCAGATGTCTGCGTCACTGTGGCTGCCACGATGGTTCCCTCAAATGTCTGCGTCACTGTGGCTGCCACGATGGTTCCCTCAGATGTCTGCGTCACTGTGGCTGCCACGATGGTTCCCTCAGATGTCTGCGTCACTGTGGCTGCCACGATGGTTCCCTCAGATGTCTGCGTCACTGTGGCTGCCACGATGGTTCCATCAGATGTCTGCGTCACTGTGGCTGCCACGATGGTTCCATCAGATGTCTGCGTCACTGTGGCTGCCACGATGGTTCTCTCAGATGTCTGCGTCACTGTGGCTGCCACGATGGTTCTCTCAGATGTCTGCGTCACTGTGGCTGCCACGATGGTTCTCTCAGATGTCTGCGTCACTGTGGCTGCCACGATGGTTCTCTCAGATGTCTGCGTCACTGTGGCTGCCACGATGGTTCCCTCAGAGGTCTGCGTCACTGTGGCTGCCACGATGGTTCCCTCAGAGGTCTGCGTCATTGTGGCTGCCACGATGGTTCCCTCAGATGTTTGCGTCACTGTGGCTGCCACGATGGTTCCCTCAGAGGTCTGCGTCACTGTGGCTGCCACGATGGTTCCCTCAGAGGTCTGCGTCACTGTGGCTGTCACGATGGTTCCCTCAGGTGTCTGCGTCACTGTGGCTGTCACGATGGTTCCCTCAGGTGTCTGCGTCACTGTGGCTGTCACGATGGTTCCCTCAGGTGTCTGCGTCACTGTGGCTGCCACGATGGTTCCCTCAGAGGTTTGCGTCACTGTGGCTGCCACGATGGTTCCCTCAGAGGTTTGCGTCACTGTGGCTGCCACGATGGTTCCCTCAGGTGTCTGCGTCACTGTGGCTGCCACGATAGTTCCTACAGAGGTCTGCGTCACTGTGGCTGCCACGATAGTTCCTACAGAGGTCTGCGTCACTGTGGCTGCCACGATGGTTCCTACAGAGGTTTGCGTCACTGTGGCTTCACAAATAAGATAGAAGCTCCAGTTACCACTTGAGTTTCGGTGAAAGCGCAGGAGGCCCTCTGGTCTCCATCAGGAGAGGAAAGCTGGGGTAGGATAGAATAGGTTGGGCTTCTATTATATAAGGGTAGCTTCCGTGACCATGGAGCTTTATTGTACTCAACCCATAAGTAAAATGTTTGTTTAAACGGAGTTTCTATGATCACGGGGGGGGGGGCATTATACTTGTTCAACTAAGAGGACTGCGACGTAACAGGACCTCAGTCAGGCAGTATTTGTCCTGAAAAACCATATACCCGCAGGTTGGGCATCCAAGTAACAGACCGAGATACCTGACTACCTCCTATTTCACCAACCTCCTTGCCTTCACAATGCCATGGGCCTGCCTATCCGCTTAGGAACGGTTTCAAAAACCCTCCCAGTCGGTTTGTATTATCCAATTAGTTGCTTGAAAACGTTGTAACCATCCCAAAGTGCACTCCTAAGTGCACTTTGTTATAAACCAACGACATCAAGGGTTTGAGAAACACAGCACCCCACCCAGGGATGTAGACTGGATAAGCACATGAGATGGGCCCTAGCATAGGAAGGACGAAAGAGAAGTGTTTGGAAGAGACAAGGTGCTGTACTGGGCTATGCATTTCGTAAATATAGTAAATATTTACGTTGCAAACTTTCTGTTAAAAACTCCATTATAATTGAGGCACAGTACATAAAATACATTAAATTGTTACAATTCATGTTTGAAACGACGGTCCGCCGATGCTTGATGAAGTCACTACCGAGGCGAAAACTATCGTGAAACGTCATAAATAACTTGTTCTAGAAAGGCGTGATGTATTAACATCCCTAATATACTAACATTTGGGCCTTCTGTTTTTTTCACATTAGGTAAGGCTCCGCTATTTTGTAAGCGAAAACATTTAATAGTTACAAAGATACAGATTGACTGGCGGAAAACTGGGTGCACTTGAACCCCCATTTCTATCTCTCTGTATTTGTAAGTAAAGCAGAATAGGCGAGACTCCACCTCGACAAGGGGAGTGCCCTCACGGCCCAGAAAAAACCTTGCGATTTATTACTACAGGAGTTTAAAATGGTTTGCGGTAAATATATGACAGGAGCTCCTGTAACTACAAGCGTTTCGGTCAAAGCAAATGAGACCCTCGGATCTGCATTGGGATAAGAAAGTTAGGTTAGGCTAGAATAGGTTGGCTCCCTTGCATTTAATTAATTGTAGCTTCCAAGAGAGTTCGGGTTCTATTGTACGCAAATCAAATATGTGAAATTGTATAAATATAGCTTTCATGACAACAAGGGGGGCCACTTTTCCAATTCAAATAAGCCGACTGCGACGTAACAAGGCAACAGTTGGCCAATGTTTATCCTGAGAAACCAGACACCCACAAGTTTGGCCCACAGGAAACCAACTTAACCCCCTACCATCTATTTCACCAACATCCTTGATTAATATCTTATGAGGCCATCCAGACCTGACAAATAAAAATGACACATTTATTATCACAACGCCATAGGCAAGCGTCGAGGGCAGACCCAACCTGCCTACCCGATAAGGTACACCACCATAGTAAGCATGTGCTACCTCAATTCCTTCCTGGGAAATGCAGTAACAATCCCCTAAGCGCACACCAACAAGAAGCATGCAAGTAATCACACTATGCTCGTTGGCGCCTGGTAATAAACCAACGGCACCAGGGATTTATAACACTCAGATCCATAGCAATAAAAGCAGCATTCCTCTGATTACAGGTGTAATAAATCCAAAAGAATACATGGGATTTGGGAGAGCCTCTTCTATTTGAAAAATAACAGGATTCACTCGGCCTGTAGGGATCTGGAGAGACCAAATATGAACAAGATAGGTACCCCCGGGGTACAAACCTGGCATACACACCTCCTGCTCCGTCATCACTCCTTCATCTTAGTTCCCATATGAGGGTGGCAAGGCTACTTATACATCTCGAAGACGTCACCAGAGAAACTCTTCTGCTTTGTCTGCATCCTGAGTTGTCCCCGGGTTTTGGTCAACCAGCACAACCCTCGACGGGGTCATAGCCATATGTATCTAGCTTAAGAGACAGAAAACAAAGGTTCGGTACACAGAAATTTCATCTCGAAAATAGACACAGTATGAGGAGGGGACACCAGGGCATGAGAGAGACAAGATGGTTCTAGTCCCTCATCAATCATGTGATTGATTTCAAGTGGTGATTATTCTGTCCTTAGTCTGGCAACTATCACAGTTTCTGAATGTCCTTCCTACACAGGAATTTACTTGTTAAATTGTAGTCCTGGCCCAGTCGACAATACCTCTGGCAGAATGCAACAGGTTTATTTCTCACACATTTTTCTTCTTCAGAATATAATTATGATAGTATTATCATTATTATAATTCAGAATATAGTTATGATAATATTATCATTATTATAATTCAGAATATAGTTATGATAATATTATCATTATTATAATTCAGAATATAATTATGATACTATTATCATTATTATAATTCAGAATATAATTATGATAATATTATCATTATTATAATTCAGAATATAATTATGATAATATTATCATTATTATAATTCAGAATATAATTATGATAATATTATCATAAGTACTTTCTGATCCCACTATGATTCAGAAATCCAGAATGTGGGAAATTTAGTCAGAGTGATGACTATAATCAGAAAATTTCCTTTTCCCTTTTCTCTAAGGAATTATACTGTGGCGCAGGGACCATTCACTTGGCGGTCAGTGGAAATTTTACCTTCCACAATAGCCTGCATATGTCTAGTACAAGCTATGAAGATGAACAATGAATAGTTGTTCAAATGAACAAATAGTTTTACTATTTTAAATGTCTGAGGTTCATTGCTAGTCAAGAGCCCAGATATGTTAAAGGTAACTTGATGTACAGTTTTATACTGACGAGTCCCTGTTATTTGCCTCATTACGAAAGTCTTTTGGAATCCTTGGTGAACCAAAATAATTAGCAGTAGCCTACTTGAGCCACTCTAAAAATCATCTACGCTCATCTAGATCTACCTAATAGCTTATTAAACTCCTATGCCCTAATGAATATGGAAACTATACTAGTTAGGCCAAGCAACGATTTTTGTTGATTAAATACGTGGAATTAAATACATGTGTAGGCGATGAGTCACAGAAACGTGGCTGAAGTATGTTGACCAACCCACTCACTAGAAAATGAAGATACGACGACATTTCGGTCCGTCCTGGACCATTCTAAAGTCGATTTGAGAATGGTCCAGGACGGACCGAAACGTCGTCATCCCTTCCTTTCCTAGTGTGTGGATTGGTCAAGAATTAAATACATATTAGCTCATCATCATTAGGTTGCAACTGATTCGAAAGACCAATACTAAAGTTAAAAAGTCTCCCCACACTTTACAATAGGCTCTAATTTTCTAGCAATAAATTATCATAAATAAATAAAACAAAATTAAAAATGCTAAGCTGTTTCAGGAGTGGATTCCATCTCCTTGGATGGAAATGTACCAGTGCAGAGTGAGTGCTGTTCTCACTTTCCTGTCAGTTAAATATACATTATTATTTCCAGATTAAGAAAAATAGCGATTGATTAAAACTGTAAGTCAAGCAAAGCATTTATACATGTATAGTATATAAAGGTTACTGGCTTAGCTGTATAAATTGTTTTATCCTATCAAAACTATTAAATATCAAATCACCACTCTGCCTATTGGTACTAATTAAGGAGCGTTTATATCTTAGCTATACCGACTGGTTACTGGCGTGAAAGCCCATATGGTATAATCGCATATCTGGAAAATAATGGGGTGAATCACACAATAATTATTAAGTGGATCTATCTAAAAATGTTTGTCATGTTGTATATAGTGTCCTCCAGGGTGCTCAAGCTTTGTAGCTTGAGAAGACTTATCCAATCCAATCACATTAGTCATGATGAGCAAAGGAAATTTTCATTGGTTCTGACGGTTCTCAAGTTTGGTTTTGATGGTGGCATAATGTTGTCACTGCTTTTCCTCACATCATCAATATCACAGCATGGTTTTTGTGCCCAATATTAAGGATAGTCTTGTACTGAAAGAAAAAATATCGTGGCACTAAATTCCTGTGATAAATTCAATTATTAACATAGTTTTTAGCCTCTCAAGTTTTGTGAAGCACAACGCCCACGTTTTTCATGAGGCAATCACTTTGGCTGGCCACTACTCCAGGGTAACCCATGTGCTCACTAGTGCTCCTGTGTTACCCATGTGCTCACTAGTGCTCCTGGGTTACCCATGTGCTCAAAAGTGCTCCTGGGTTACCCATGTGCTCAAAAGTGCTCCTGGGTTACCCATGTGCTCAAAAGTGCTCCTGGGTTACCCATTTGTTCACTAGTGCTCCTGGGTTACCCATGTGCTCACTAGTGCTCCTGGGTTACCCATGTGCTCAAAAGTGCTCCTCGGTTACCCATGTGCTCAAAAGTGCTCCTGGGTTACCCATTTGTTCACTAGTGCTCCAGGGTTACACATGGGCTCACTAGTGCTCCTGGGTTACCCATGTGCTCCTGGGTTACCCATGTGCTCCTGGGTTACCCATGTGCTCCCTAGTATTCCTGGGTTACCCATGTGCTCACTAGAGGTCATGGGTTACCCCATGTGGTCACTTGTTCTCCTGCTTACTCATGTGGTCACTTGTTCTCCAGGGTTACCCATGTGCTCATTTGTTCTCCAGGGTTACCCATGTGCTCATTTGTTCTCCAGGGTTATCCATGTGGTCACTTGTTCTCCAGGGTTACCCATGTGCTCATTTGTTCTCCAGGGTTACCCATGTGCTCACGTGTTCTCCAGGGTTACCCATGTGGTCACTTGTGCTCCAGGGTTACCCATGTGGTCACTTGTTCTCCTGGCTTACCCATGTGGTTACTTGTTCTCCTGGGTTACCCATATGATCACTTGTTCTTCAGGGTTACCCATGTGGTCACTTGTTCTCATGGGTTACCCATGTGATCACTTGTTCTCCTGGCTTACCCATGTGCTCACTTGTTCTCCAGGGTTACCCATGCCGGTTACAGAAAACTATTTCTTATTTTACTCCTTTAAAGTCACATTTAAGTAATCATTTATGAACATATATTAAACATTTTATTATGATTAGGTATTAAACATTTTATTAGGATTATATTATGTTAGCTAGATATCAATTTATGTGTTATCATTCTTAGGGATGTGAATTTCTAATGTGACCATATACACCACAAGTGTCTTTGTACCAGAAATCTACGTTAATAAGCTTATATAATAAATACATTTATATAATTATATTTAAGCTAAAATATATATATTGACTACATTTATAAGTTTACATATATATATATATATATATATATATATATATATATATATATATATATATATATATTTATATATATATATATATATATATATATATATATATATATATATATGTATATATATTTATGTATATATATATATATATATATATGTATATATATATATATATATATATATATATATATATATATATATATATGTATATATAAACTTATAAATGTAGTCAATATATATATATATATATATATATATATATATATATATATATATATATATATATATATATATATATATATATATATATATATATATTGACAAAGGAATTTACATAGAAAATTAAAACTATATAGCAAGGGTGGTACGCGAACAACAGGACACAGGTGGAATCTGAGTACCCAAATGAGTCACAGGGACGTTAAAAAGAACTTTGTCAGTGACAGGGGTAGTTAACAGATGGAATGCATTAAGCAGTGATGGGGTGGAGGCAGACTCCATAGTTCAACTGAAAATATGATAGATGTAAATAGGCTCAGGAATCTGTACACCAGATGACAGACAATTGAGAGACGGGACAAAAAAGCCGAATCTCAACCCCTGCTAGGACCACTAGGTGATTATATGTTACTAGAGGGTGAACTGGGTATTGTACGGGTCTGTCTCTGTTTACCATCTATAAATCCACCCATCTTTCTATTAATCTATCCATCTATCTCTACATATATACATCCATTTATCTTTTGATCTATCCAACCATCCATCTATCTTTCTGTCCTTCTATCTGCCCATCTGTTTATCCATCTATATATTCATATATCCATCCATCCAAATATTCTCGTATCTATCCACCTATCTATCTATTTATCTATATGTTTAATCACCCATCTATCTATCCATCAGTCTACCATCTAACTATCTATCTGCCTATCCATCTATCAAACATCTGTCCTTCCATCAATATCCCCATCCATCTAGCCATTCGTCAGTCCTTCCTGTACCACAGACCACTCCCTCTGAGTTTTGGCGAGGCTAGCCACAAACATCTGGTGACCTGTAACTTTAGAATGACAGAGACAGACAGACGTTGCCTCATTTGGCGTTGATATCATAATACCTTACATAACAGTAGATGATTGCTAAGCACCAAATGTGGAGGTCCTTCCAACACTGGTACACAGGTGGAGGCCAGACCAACACTGGCACACAGGTGGAGGCCAGACCAACACTGGTACACAGATGGAGGCAAAACCAACACTGGTACACAGATTGTTTAAACACCAGCAGTATTACACAGCTGGGGGTCTGGTAGCTGAGCGGACAGCGCGCAGGGCTCGTAATTCTGTGGCCCGGGTTCGATTCCCGGACCAGACAAAAACAAATGGGCAAAGTTTCTGTCACCCCTGATGCGCCTGTTCCCTAGCAGAAAATAGGTACCTGGGATTTAGACAACTGTTACGAAGTAGCTTCCTGCGGGTGTGTGTGTTTGTGAAGAAAAATAGTTAGTAGTTACAGTTGATTGACAGTTGAGAGGCGGGCCGAAAGAGTAGAGCTCAACCCCCGCAAGAGCAAATAGGTGAATACAGCATTCATCTTTGGAGACTAGACAGAGATGTGATATATCAACATCCCTACTGTTATCTTTCAAAAGATTATCTGGGAATCCCTCACTGGGGCAGGATATCCCAGCAACCCTGTACTGACCGTCCCAGCTTTTACCTGGACCGGGAGCCCTTATCTGGTGGATATCCGAGCATCAATTTTCTAATCGTCCCATCAATTATCTAGGGGTTATCACTGGGTTGGGATATCCCAACTTCCTTGTACTGATTGTCTGAGCGCTCAATTTGGAAGTCCAGAGTTAGTTTAATACCCCAGAATCCCTGTTCTGGCCTTCCCAGCATTCATCTTCGGGCCCCACATTTGGGTGGGATATCCCAGCATCCCTATATCGACTCTCCCCAGGAGCAGTTGGGAGAGTCCGCTTTCCACTGCTACTCTGCCTCAGTATTGATTTCTCAGCCAGAGTTCCTTTGTTCTGTGTGGCGGGGCGTGGTTCCCGGAGCTGATTGGCCAGTCACCAACAGGTTCAGCCATCTTATGCTTCTTCCTGTATTTTCATTGGCCCGTTGTCCTACCTTGAACTGTTTGGACATGTATTGTGATATGTGAATAACACTATTATGTTGCTTTTCCGGCAATTTAAACTATTACTGGACCACTTCTCGACTTCTTTTAAAAAAATAATAATAATAATCAAATTACTATAATACTAATTCCATTATATGCTGCTATAAATAACAACACCAATAAAAATAATAATAATGATAATAATAATAATAATAATAATAATAATAATAATAATAATAATAATAATAATAATGAGAAAATCAGTAGGAGCTGTGACGAGGATTCGAACCTATGCTCTGGCAACCCGTTCTCGCAAATTCGTAAAGTCAATATTGACTTATTAACTGCGTGCATAGGTGATATACTAAACATAATAGATACCCTTAAAAAGATTCATAAAAAACACCGACCTTACCTAACCTTGTTAGTATCTTAAGATAAGCATCTTATTGCTTCGTAATTACAATTATTACTTAACCTATACCTATTATAGGTTAGGTAAGAATTGTAATTACGAAGCAATAAGATGCTTATCTTAACATGCTAAGTAGGTTAGGTAAGGTCGGTGTTTTCTATGAAGCTTTTCAAGGGAAACTATTATGTTAAGTATGTCACCTATGCACATATTTAATATGTCAATATTGACTTATTGTCAATATTGAGGCCTCTCCGCCTCTTGACGTCACACTGCCCGAGGGCTCTCGTTATTGGTCACTTCCGGCACGTGACCTCACCTGGCCAATCAGGTGCCAGGAAACGCCAGGACGTCTTGGCGGGAAACAGGATTGCTCGTCACCGTCCTGTGCTTCAAAAGGCATAAGCCCCTTGCATTTTCAAACTTACCTGGCCACTTTTCAGCCAGCTACATCACGCTTCACGCTTTCCCATACATGAAAATGTTCCTTGAACATTAGAGAACATTTAGGCTACGGAGATATGACTCTTCTAAGCTGGGAAGGAAGAAATACAGGGGTGGACACCGTCACTGTGCATGTGGCTGAGAATCACAAATGTGCATGTGTCTGAGTGTCACGTGTGTGCATGAGGCTGAGAGTCACATGCGTGCTTGTTCCTGAGAGTCACAAGTGTGCATGATGCTGAGAGTCACGAGTGTTCATGTGGCTGAGTGTGACAATTGTGCCTGAGTCTAAGAGTCACAAGTATGCATGTGGCTGAGAGTCACATGTGTGCTTATTCCCGAGAGTCACAAGTGTGCATGATGCTGAGAGTCACAAGTGTTAATGATGCTGAGTCACAAGTGTGCATGTGGCTGAGTGTGGGAAAATCTGACTCCAATAATTTATAATTAAATAAAATAATTCGATAGCTGTGAAGGATCACCACTTTTTGAGAAATAGTGGAAAACAATATGAGGCAATGGATTAAGCTGATGTCAAGAACTAGTGTCTTATGGATCTTAGTAAAACTGTATTTTTTATATAAAAGGAGTCAAATTAATCTGCACAAAATTGGGGGTATACATGCTAAAAGATTAATGCATCGATAGCATTATTCTGGCATTGTTTCGTCGCCAGAGTAAATAACTTATGAAAGTAAATAAGGTTGATTATATAATATTAATTAGAGGTAATTTCACCTCAATATACTACTGGAATAATATATAGTATATGGTAAATCAATGGGTAAGTATAATTAATCTCAAGAGATCACTAATATAACTAAAGAGTTATTACCACTGATAAACATGAACAGCTTAACTGTAAATCTAATGAAGTGTAATCGGTTGCCACGCTCCACCGACAACGTGTTGCATCGAGTAAACTGTTGCACTTGATGGTGGGGAAGCCTAGCACCTCGGTTGACGTCGACTCTGAGCTGGAAGGCAATTACATTGTAGAAATTTTCTACATAACAAACTATAAGTGCATCCTAAATTAAGGAAATCTTCCTAAAAGGTATGATGATCATTATAGAAATCTGCAAATATCTGTGTAATTTATGTTCAAGCACTGTAAATTTCTTCTACAGAAATTTGAATATAATCGCCTATTTAGATTATAAAACTATTAAACGTACGGGATTTTGTTATTTTATATACGGCATAACGAAAACAAGCCTAAATGTTAACTATGGCCACATGGTAACAAAAAAGAAATAATAGTTGCCGAGCCGCATGTCCGTTACTGTAGAGAACTGTGCAATCCTTCGTCCTCCAGCTGCTGCTTGAAGGGCGTTGAATATGGAATTGGAGATATACTAGCTCTGCTACACGGCTAGATGTGCCAAATGACGAGGCACCGCTCTACTGGTCGTGGGAGTGAAATAAGCATGATTGAAATGTAGCTCTCTGTTGCATGCTACTAATGGCATCAGAATCGTGTGGTGGCTGGTCACGTTCTCTCGCCTTCCTCCTCTTCCCGATTACGCATGCGCGGCTCTCGATATACATCTCGAGCGTAAATAGATTTATATATCGGAATGAACTAAGGAAAGAAGAGATGGTGACGATTATTGATGTCACATTAAATTCTTCTGTGTTAAAATAGATTTCGCGTCACATAAATTGGGTTTATTAAAGTCACGCAGCTAATCGAGGAAATCAAGGTGAAATCATTTACAATAAAATAATTTCCTCTAGAATGTTTGATATTAACTGAATAAAGGAGTTAGAACTACGGCAGTGCTAGAACTAGCCCACTCCGTAGATATGGCAGGGCACTTAGGGGTGAAGAAGACCTTAAATATGGTGCAGGATGTGAGGGGATGGTTCACCAGCTCACTTACAATAGTGCTCTTATGCCTGTGAGAGCCAGTACACTTGTTAAGTGCACTTGTTAAGTGGGCGGACTTAAGTTTGGTAACCAGCAACCGAAACATCTAGTGTTTGGGCTCATGTGAGAGCCCCAGTCATCAGCAGTCCATAAATGTTACCCTGGCTGGGGTGGCATGTCTGTGGACAGTGGTAGAGTTGATAGCATCATCTCATTGTATAGCATGGAGCCAGACAACTTTGCGTGGGAACAGCTAGGCCGCCGGCGTGGGTGAGCTGTGGGCCTCCCGCGCTCGCTGGCCACTTGAGTCGTTGTCATGGAAACAGCCGCCATCTTAGTAAACATCTTGAGCCGCCATGTTGGTCGGCCATCTTGGAGTTGCCCTAGGGGCTATGCTACACCGTCGCTGATTGGATGAGAGGGGTAGGCCGCTGTATGCCTTCCTCTCATTGGTTATTTCGAGAAGGACGCGGGGAGAGCCGTTGTGTAGCATCATTCTGAACCCAGCTGCCTCCTTGTCAGGACGCTTCCTGTACTCAATTTGGCCAAATTGAAGTATAGGGCGCCGTGGTGGCTGGACTACTCAACTGCTGATGCTTCCTGCTTCACCTACGACAGCGGTCGTCACAGAATCCGGCCGAAGTCGTCGCTTGGAGGGGTTTTAAGACATTGTTGTTCAGGGGGTAGAGGTACAGTGATCTGGGATCGTGGGGAATGTGCATACGAGCAGCAACAGACTCGTAGATCCCATACCAGTGATGATTAGACTTGCTAGTGCTCTGTAGCAGTCGATGGGAATGGGGAAATTCGTGTCAGTGTTAAGGCAAATTTCCCATGTTTGTGTGAGACGCTATCGTTGTGCGCGTCACCTGGGTATGAACGCTTCACTTCACCGGTGAGTCAAGGGTGCGAACTCAGCCGTGTTGAGTGGGAGGGGTTCGAGTGTGCGCCAATTTTTTCGAATAAATACCACGCCGCCGCCGCCACCCGGAGCGAGCCAGCCACCAAAAGTGGGGTGCCTGATGTATGGGAAGGTGTGTAGCCGGCAGTGTGAATGAGTAAGTACCTATGTGTGTATTTCTGGTGATTAGTAGTCTCTAAAGCTTGAATTCGAGGTCAAGTGTTCCGTCACATTGTCACGCAGCACCTGTTCAGGTGGAGTGAATTGTGGGCGAGGAGATATTCACCTTTGTGTCATCTTGTCAGTCCAGAGGGACTTAAGTCTGGTGTACACAGACGTACAGTGTGTGTGGGTACACACGGGAACAGAGTATACATAGATTAGCCAAGGACTGAGAGGATGTCCATGTAATAATTATATTATTCCATTGTGGTAGTCATTTTTGATCGTCCGTGGGACGGAGTGATATCATTTCCATGTGTGGTCTTGCAGGTGTGGAATTCCAACACTGAGCGCTCAGGTATGTGTAACGCCAGTGATTCCTGGCAATGATTATTGTGGAGTGTACCACAGTGTGGTCTTAATTTCTTGTATTGTTCCCAGGGCCGTGACAAGTGTGATTTATATTTATATATATATATGTATTAACGTAATTTTGGTGAGTTTTGGTGAGTGACGTGGCTGTCTGGAGAGACCGCCCCTGCTCTGTCGAGTAACGTAACTCTCGAGTGTTTATCGACATGCGTGATCGATAAATCACTCACCCATGTGATTTAAGGAGTGTGAGATTCTCCTTAGTGTTCCCAATAACGTTTGATAGCTGTAGGCTACATGTATCAGCAGTAATTATATATATATATATGATCATAGTGTCACGGTGCCCAGTGTTATTGAGTTATTTACTGTGTGGTGATTGCAATATATTGACCTATGTTCTAGGGGTTATTGAGAGCATTGGGGTCATTTGCAACAGTAAGTGTTGTGCAGTATCCTAATATTTGGAAGTTAGAGTACTTGCCGTGTGTGTTATTGCAAAGGGGTTGTTATTTGATGGTGATTGTTGCTAGTGTTGAGAATCACCGTAGGTGATTGCAGTCCAGTAAAGCCATTGTGGGGCAGTGTTCTAGAGGGTTCATGTCCTGTATGTTATTTTGCTAGATTCTGCAGTATTGTCATAGCAACCGGATTGTAACGTAAATCACTGTGATTTGTTAGTGTGATTTGTCATTGTCGTGGGGGAACTCGGCTGTAGACGAGTACTTGGATACACATATATTCTCCTGGTTATCTGGTAGGACATCGAAGTCCAGTATTCAGTGAGGTGATTGCGAGGCAATTAATATAACGTAACCAAGGGAACGCCCATTGCTTTAAGAGAATTTGTTCTTTGACAATTTGAGTAACGTAGAATACGTTTGGGTTAATTTACGTTCCTGTAGCAGCTACGGTAGTCTCAAGGAGCCTAGCCATCAGCCAGATAAGAATTAGAGTATTGTCTGTCGTAATTAACGGTCAGTGGGCCGGGTAATTGACGTGTTTCAGGAAGTCAAAGTAATTAACCTCGATCCTTGTTTGATCGACTTACACGAAGGCTACATTGTTCCATTAACGTAACGTCGTTATCTACCCAGAAGTACCGGCACTTGATTGACTCGTGGGAGGAGTAGCGTCATTTTGAATAACGTAAACGTGGGGCTAATTACTGTTATTAGCCACCTGAATTGGTCTGAGTATGGAAGGCTTAGACGGAATTCATACCTTAATGTAAATTGCTGAGCCAGTGTGAAAGGTTGCGTATTTTAATTGTTAATTATTAATCTTGAGGATAGTAATTAATTACTCTAAAGGTAATCACGAGTGATTACCGTTCTCTTAGCACTCTGGACATTGTAAATCAGAGTTTACCATCGCTGAGTGATTAGTAACCGATTAACGTAAATTAACGTAACTAGTAAAGAGATTAATCAGCTGTCTGGAAGTACAGGGATTAATGGGATTTTCTCACTGAATGCTCGACGGGTAGAGTGTTGTGTAATTTCCGCGTTACTAGTGACAGTTGTAAGAGTTATTAATTAACGTAAATGTTATTGTGTTATTAACGTAAATCAATTGTTATTGATTGTTGATCGTCCGTGGGACGGAGTGTTAACGTAAGGATTAATTTGAGGAAGGGTGCTGGAGTTGCCAGTGAACCCATTAGTTATTGTTGTCATTGGAAGACTACTGATTTGATTGCATTGCAACCGCCATTGCAGGTGTAGACTGCACTGAGGCGTAGAACAGTTAGCAGGTTACTGGAGACGTATTTCAGAACCTACTGTGTCATTAGTTGTAATTGTGATTATAGATCTGTTAGTTCTTGTTTCTTGTTGATTCCTCTGTGGTCACGCTTATGTTCGAGTTAGTTCAATATGCAGTCCGAGGGGCTGGTGTCTAGCTGTCATTGATAGTGTCACAGGAAGGATTTCGAGTAACGTCATTGACATTTCTTTTTGTTTTTTTTGTAGTAGTTAGTACTTCATTGAATAAACTAAGTTGTTATGGTTAACACTGTCTTTTCGTTACACCCCCACACATTATTATTGTTATGCAAATGTTCTTAACAGTCGACTAATAAAGTTGAGACTAGTTCTGAGCTTTGGATCAAATATACGGCACCACACAACAATAAATTATTGTTGTGAGAGCCCGTGACCTACTCGTTAGATTCGCTTCGGCGAATGACGAAGGTCGGCGGCCTAGTGGGGGGGATTTCAATTTTCATTGGGGTCTCGGCGTTTGCTCGCGCCTAGTCAATTGTTCATACATGGTCCCAAAGTGAGGAATGAGCTGTTTACTACACTGGTGTGTTAGCTAAGCAAGTCCTTCCTCAGGCGACCTAGTTGAATATCACGACAGGAATAAAGGTTAAAGAATAAAGCAAATTCTTAGAAATTTTCCGAGCTAAAATTCCTTATACCAATTTCAATTTATTCCACAAGTTACTCATACTAAAACTCTCACACAGGAGCACTTCTACTGGTCGAACGTGTGGAAGGATGAGATCCTGAGGCAGTTAAGAGCCAAAAGTGAAGCGGCAGAGCAAGGAGCCCAAAAAGGAGCTGAAAGTGGAAAGGAGGACGATGGGCAGGATGAAGTGAGATCCCAGGGATCGAGTAGAAGCAGCAAGAGTAGCCGCAGTAGCAGGAGTGGCCGGAATAGGAGCTTGGAGAGATTCCAGTTAGAGCTCCAGATGCAGCGTGAGGACAAGGAGAGACATTTCCAGCTGGAAAAGATGAAATTGGAACTCCAGATGAAAAATGAAGCCGAGAGGGAAAAAGAGAAAACCAGGCTGGAGGTAGAAAAAGAGAAAGCAAGACTAGAGGTGGAGAAAGAAAAAGAGAAAACCAGAGATAGAGAACTGGAGTTGGAACAAGAGAAAGAAAAAGAGAAAGCAAGACTAGAGATGGAAAAAGAAACAGCCCCGGTCGAAAAAGAAAAAGAGAGAACGAAACAAATGCAGATAGAAGCGAACAGAACCTTGGCTGAACAAAGGATTGAACATGGGTTGCCAGAGAGCTCCACCCCGGTATCACACTCACCAGATGTTAGGGTTAGGGAGAAGGTCATTCCCTTGTTTGTTCCCGAAGAGGCAGAGAGCTTCTTCGAGCATTTTGAAAAAGTAGCCAGCATCAAGGAGTGGCCACAGGAGAAATGGGCCCAGCTGGTCCAGTTAAGATTACCCGGTGCAGACAGGGAGGCATTTACCCTATTGTCACTGGAAGAGTGCCAGGATTATGCCACAGTAAAGAGCAGCATATTGCGCTCGTTTCAGCTAACCCCGAAAGCTTATAGGAAGCGTTTCAGAGAGATGATCAAAGTCGGAGCATGTACTTTTGCTGAGACAGCAAGAGATCTGGAAAGACGATTCCAGAAGTGGATTGAGGCTGCCGGAGTTCGATCTTACGCTGACATGAAGCAACTGATAGTCATGGAGAAGTTCTTGGAGATGAAGCATCCTGAAACAAAGTTCAAGATCCAAGAAGCAATGATAAATGAGGTGACAGATGCCGCAGATAGAGCGGATATGATTATGGAAGCATATAAGAGCTTGAGGGAGAACAGAGTGAAGAATGAGGTGAGACGCAGCAATGGCAGATCCAGTGGAGGCTGGGGAGGAACAAATTGTGAAAGACCCAGAGGAGTCTGGAGTGAGAAGAATTTTGATAAATCGGCAGATAAACGTAAGTACCCTAAAACTCAGAAGAGTACGTCGCGCACTTCGTCTGAAAGTGAGGATGGAGGAGCTAAACGAGAAACTATACGTTATCCAGGAAATCAAAAGTCCAGTAAAACCCCACAGAGTGCAGGTAGTGTACCTGGCCAGAGGAACTCTCATGCGAGAGGACAAAGTCAGAGCTACTCTGGTACATATAGAAGAGACTTTTCCCAGGTGAGGTGTTACAATTGTAACGGATTGGGTCACGTGATGCGAGACTATCGGCAGGGCAAGAGAGTTATGACCCTGGCCATGTGTGACCCCCGAAGTAAATATACTAATGTGTTCCAAGACAAACCACAGAAGGTGAACTTAGTGAACGAGAGGTATAGGCCGTTCATGAGCAATGGTTGGATCGGTATAGGAGGCCAGCCTGAGGTAGAAGTTGGTATCTTAAGAGATACTGGAGCTAATCAGAGCTTGATTGCGAGAAGCCTGATTGAAAATGATCGACGGTTAGCTGGCAGGAGTAAGATGAAAGTATATGGGTTATTGTCTGAGAGTGACATGCCCGTTTGTACTGTCCAGCTAAGGTCGGAATATGTTTCGGCAGAGGTGATGTACATACCTGTTCCAGGAGTCCAAGTGATCCTAGGGAATGACTTGTGCAGGACAAAGGTGTTGCCAAGAGTCATAGCGGAGACTGTGCCAGAGGAGTGCCCAGAAGGTCATGGCACGGGTGGGACACCTGAGAGTGTGAACCTGACTGAGATTCGAGGAGATGAGTCAGGAGACCGCCAAGCCATTGAGTACCCTGTCTCGGTAGTGACGAAGCCAGAGGTGGCCGACGAGGAAGACGCTGGAGAAGATGAGACAGTGTCGATTCAACCGGTGAAAGATATCGACGTAGATATAGCGTGGCTGTTTGATGAAGGTCCAGCCCAGGAAAATGGAGTCTCGGTGAGGTCAAGAGTGAAGATGACCCAGCCGAAGAAGACTTATGTGAAGAAAGGGGACCTGAGTAGAGCCCAGCCCACTGAAATTAAGAGTCGGAAGGTGAATGCAACTGTGCTGAGTAGGAATGAGGAAGGATGTGGACATACTGACGACGGGAGTAGAGCGTCAAGTTGTCCACGAGCACAGAGTCATATGGATAGTTGAGTTAAGTTGTTTGAGATGTCAGGAGTTGACATGTTTCACAGAAAACGTGGAGGAGAGATAGTGAAGAAGAGTAATAGTCGAGAAAGTGAAAGGAGAAGAGACAGTATGTGTGGAGAGATGCTTACGAGCACTCTAGGAGAGGTAAAGCGACATGTACGGTCGAGTGCTGTTGGGTGTAGTACAGTGCTCGAAGAAACTTTTAGGGAACGAAGAAGAGTTGAAGGAGAAGAAAGGGAGATGTATAGAGGTGAGAAGTGTGGGAAGAGGATGATGATACAAGCATGGAGGAGTAGAAGAAAGCCGAGGACTCGATGGAAGTCAAACAGGATGAGGTCTCGGATAAATGAGGAGACGAAAGGGAGGATCGTCGGTGAAGACAAGGGAGTGAAGTATGATGACGGGAGATGGAAGTATAATGGCAGTAGATGGAAGTGTGAAGACGACAGAGGAGGTACAGACAGTAGATGTCTGACTCTGGACGTGAAGAGAAGAAGATGAGGAAACGGAGGGTGGAAACAATAAGTAGAGTGTACCGATGGAGTGCAGGCGTCCAAGGAGGAAAGCCTAGCCAAGAGGTGCCAGAGAAGTCAGATCGTTTGTGAGAAGATCATGTTTCTGGCGAGTTCTGAGCCAGATATTGAAAATTACACGGCGCGATGGAGGTGCAGTGTACATCGATGATACTGTAGTGTTCGCTGATTCCTGGAAGGATCACGTGGATCGACTTTTAGAGTTGTTCAATCGATTGGAAAAGGCCAACATGACGATCAACTTAGCAAAAAGCGAGTTCGGGAGAGCCCGCCTGAAGTACCTTGGATATATAGTTGGGCAAGGCGAGGTTGCTCCGGTAAGAACAAAGGTGGAGGCCATTGACAACTTCCCTGTTCCCAGGAGTAAGAAAGAATTGTTGAGATACCTCGGTATGATTGGATATTACCGGAAGTTCTGTGAAAATTTCTCCACAATAGCCGCTCCTATGATGAGTTTGCTATCAAAGAGCAAGAAGTGGGAGTGGAATGGAACAGCACAAGAAACGTTTGAAAAGACCAAAAGACTGTTGACCGAGGCGCCTGTACTAGTGTCGCCAGATTTTGGAGCACCGTTTACGTTATTTGTAGATGCCAGTGATATAGGGGCTGGAGCTGTACTGACGCAGCAGAATGATGGAATTTACCGCCCCGTGTCCTTCTTCTCGAAGAAGTTCGTTAAGCACCAGAGGTCGTACAGTACGGTTGAGAAAGAGACTTTGGCCCTGGTGATGGCATTGAAACATTTTGAAGTGTATGTGAGTGGGGGAGGACACCCAGTGACGGTGTATACAGACCATAATCCCCTAGTTTTCCTGAGGAAAATGAAGCATGCGAACCAGAGGTTAACCAGATGGTTTTTATTGCTCCAAGAGTATGACCTGGTGATAATGCACATAAGAGGGCGAGACAATGTAGTAGCTGATGCGTTATCTCGAGCCTAGCCACTAGAATAATTCTCAAAAACAAGGTGGAGGGAGTGTTATGATCCCAGGCAGCCGAAAAACGAGTCTCCCCTTTGAGAATTATTCTATCAAGCCTGACCTGACTAAAAGGTCTAAGAAATATAGAGGTGAAGACACAGATGTAAAATAGTGGGTCGGATTTAGTAAACAGTTTAAGATTATGGGCAGTGAATAAGAAAATAGATAAATGAGTGGTTAGGAGATGTGGATAACTTACTGGAGGCGTGAGGCTCGCTTCTGGAGGGCTTTGACCTTACTTGAGTGCCAGACATCACAGGGGAAAGCCACGCTCCGTTTGAGCTCCCGTCAGAAAGGAACCTCAGTGATATATCTCCAAGAGAAGAGAAGTGTGAAGACGTGCCACCTGTGGAATCGAGCTGGGAACGTTGTGGTCTCAAGTCCTGGACGGAGAGGAGTGTTTATTAAGCCACCCAGAGACATTATCGTGGGCCGTGGGAGTGCCCTGACCAGACTCCGTCAGAGGGAGGAGCGCCCTCGACCAGACAATCTGTGGGTAAGCACAATTTAAGCCAGTCTATAGCGATTACTTGTAGTTGGTCGTGTGCCCAGCGACAGTAGCAATGTTTATTGATACGTTAGACATGTTTTGATAAAGCAGAAGACCTAAAATAAGAGAGTGGAGAGGGAGGAACGTCTTGGAGGGCAGAGCGACATCCATCTCCTCTGAGCGCTGGCAGGTGACTGAGGGAGCCCAGCTCCTGGCGGCGGAGGACCCTCCCAGAGTGAGTGAGGCCCGCCAGGCAAGGTGGAGCATGGACCAAGCCAAAACGGGGGAGTCCACTCTCAAAGAATGTAGAAAGCAGATAGATGTTGGAGGCAAACATATTGTGTGGTTATTTTTGTTTATGTGTTTAAGGGGAAACATTTTTATTGGAGTGTCAATGGGTTGCAGGTTTGTCTTTGGGGAAGAAGTTGCTGAGAACTTCGAAACCAGCACAGAGGGAGTAGTTGATGAGACTCCAAGGTAGTGGAGGAGAGGACCTAGAGCTGTGAGGAGAAGCAGTGAAGAGGAGTGTCACATGCTTCTGTAGAGGTGGTGAAGCACCTTAGTTGCTCGAGGGAACTTCATGGTGTAGCAGCCTGGAGGAGCTGCAGAGGATCCTGGTAGTTAACCCCGGAAGAACCTGAAGAGATCAGGATAGTGAACTTCCAGATGTGGAAGGGAAGTTCTGATTACTTTTAGGGAGAAAGAAATGATTACTTGTAGGGAGGTGATAGAGTGTTTGTCATTAGCGTGCAAGACGCAGTGAAAGGTGAGTGACTGTTTGCCATTCTTGTGCCGAGGAGTGTTTATACTGAAGTTTAGAGTTACAGTCGTAGGCTGGATTATCTACAGATGTATGTGTTCTAGGACTGATAGGGTGGTCCATTAATCATTGTTGTGTATCAAGGAACATTTATGCTGATATATATATGCACAATATATAACATTTATGCTTACTTGCGACTCTCAGTATCGTGCACACTTGTGACTTTCAGCATCATGTACACTTGTGATTCTCACCTACATGCACACTTCAGACTCACAGATACAGGCACACTTGTGACTCTCAGAAACATGCACACTTGTGACTGTCTCCCACATGCACACTTGTGACAGCCAGAAGCACAATTGTGACTTTCAGTCACATGCATACTTGTGACTCTCAGGGACATGCACATTTGTAACTCTCAGCCACATGCACACTTGTGACTCTCATCCAAGTGCACACTTGTATATTTCAGCACTTGCACAATTGTGACTCTCAGCTACATGCAACTTGTGGCTTTCAGGAACAAGCACGCATGTGACTCAGCCTCATGCACACACGTGACACTCAGACACATGCACACTTGTGAGTCTCAGCCACATGCAAACTCGTGACTCTCAGCCACATGCATACTTGTGACTCTCAGAATCATGCACACTTGCGACTCTCAACATCGTACACACTTGTGATTTTCAGCGTCATGCACATTTGTGACTCTCAGCCACATGTACACTTGTAACTCTCAACCACATGCACACTTGTGACTTTTAGCATCATGCACGCTTGTGACTCTCAGGAACAAGCACATGTGACTCTCAGCCACAAGCACACACGAGGCACTCAGACACATACACGTTTGTGATTCTCAGACACATGCACACTTGTGACTCAAAGCCACATGCACACTCGTGACTCTCAGCCTCATGCATACTTGGGACTCACTATCATGCACATTGGTAACTCTCAGTATCATGCACTCTTGTTGCTCTCAGTCACATGCACACTTGTGACTCAGCCAAATGCACACTTGTGACTCTCTGCCACATGCACACTTGTATGATCGTTCTTTCATCAAATTCCTGTTACTATGGTAGTACTCTGTGTCTATGCTCAATGCACATATTGCCTAAACACGTTGATGATAGAACGTGAGTAAACCCTCACTGTGGGACATTTGGGGCTTGACTCTATTTATTTTAATAGTTAATGGAATGAAAATCAAAACGAAGGACCACCCACTTTTATAGTAAAGAGGGAAACTAAGAAAATATGATCATTAGACAATTTCTAGATGAACCAGTAACTATGGATAAAATACTAGAGAATATGATCACTGACATAATTAATGGGCTGTATAATTAACTGAATCAAAGCCTCAAACACCTACATTGGGGGGTTATTACTGGAACTCAATACGTCCAGGAACTAGTGTGGTTCGTTCACCAGTCCAATGTATAATAATCTAATCCTATGACTATTTATAGAATCATTATCTTGATCATCAATGAGAACATAGATTACGAACATGAGAATTGATTATTATAATAAACACATGTCAATCCAATGAATACAGAGTTCTGCATGTAAAGAATACAGATAATAGAAATCAAGGAATACGGAAGGAGTCTTAGCTAGAAGACGATTTCCAAGAAGTTAGATACGACTCATCCTCTGATTCTCCTGGACTCGTCATGGAACACTGGGAGATGATTAACACGGGAAATGACAGCACGGAGAAATCTTCACACACGCTGCAAATCAAATTAAATTCAGTAGCAACAGATTAAGCTGCTAAACATCTATGTTCAAGAAATTGAAATAAAATAATAAGAATAAATAATGACCTGCAGTTTTTTATTGTTGCACGGCGTCACGACAAGCTACCCAGCTACAACCCCACCCCCTAGATGATGCATCAAATAAGGATAAAGGTACTTAGCTAATATGGGCACTGTGTAAGTTAAGGCTTGCCGAAGTTCGCGTCCTAGGTTCCGGCTTCGTAATAAAGAACACGTGGTGTCCAGTCTATCCTAGATACTGACGCGCTTCACTGGCCGGTCACGTGGTATTACATAGAACCAAATTTTACAGGTTCTGGCTGAATGTCAAATCAAATCTCTTGACAATTCAACTTGTTATGTAAAGTGACACTGACACCAGCAAAGTTAATGTCTGCAAAGGTTCTTCACACCTCACAGTGGCGACTTTCTTCTGGAGCTCTTGATGGCGTCTACTCTGGTGGCTGGGGTAATGGCGTCTCCTCTCTCCCCACTCCGCGTCCCGCGTTTGCTACACAAATTATTTATTACGGATATTATCATTTCTCGCAGTTGTGATTGAAATGCTCGGATAAGGACGGGTTTATTATTAACGCGTGATGTTAAATTTATTACTAGATAACAGTTATAACTATAAACGCTCTATTTGGCTTTAGTTGGGAATCAGTTTATCTGTAATTAATTATCACACAGAACACCGTTGTTTATAGAGAATCAAATTCAATTCTCAGACACACTGGATATAAATGTGTTTATTACAATGGAATCTGACGCAATACTGGCGTCGGGTGACGTAAGAATTCTAGCTTTATTGTACAGATGTAATTATTAGAACATGTGAACTCTACGTTGGGTTAATGTTAATCACTACAATGATTAGTAGTTTTAGTAATAATTAATGAAAATACAACAGTGTTGTATTTAGTGTTGGAAATTTCCAACATAACTCCGGGGGGAGGATTCTAGGGTCGTAGTGTAATGTGGAGTACTGACACCTATCCCGAAGTTGGTATTAAGATTAGTATGTTAGTATGTTAGTACACACATAACGAATGTCCCGTATTTGTCAAGGACATACAAGAAACTTAAGTCTTGCTGATTTTCATGTTAAAAGGAACATGTTATTATGAATTACCTAAAGCTAATAATTAAGAAAACCTACAATAACTCTGAGATTGGTGTCGCTATGACATGTAATGTGTATGTTACAAATCTCTAAGTCTGCAAACTCTCAGGTACTTTAGATAAACAATGTTATTTATAGCCTACACAATAATTAAAGATTTAAATCACACAATTTAAACAACAGAATCTACTGTGATGGGAATGTCCTGGGTCATAGTGACTTGTAATGGTTGGTTACTTGACATCACACCGCAGTATCATCATAGTTATCTAAATTGGATGTAAAAGGAACTACTCTTGGTCAGAGTTGTAATAGGCTTGCAGTTTCCGCCTACATTGTTGAGCAGCAGCTCTAGTGGGGCGGTTGCTCGGAGAATCAGAGTTACTGTTCTCGGAAACTACTGGAGAAACTGGATCCGGCTGATATTCTCGCTCAGCCAATTCAAGAGGAACCAGCTTTTCTAAAGTTTTTAGAGTAGTGTTGCCTCTGCATAAAACTTTCACTACTCTCAGGACACCTTGATGATCTGGATGAATGGCAACAATTTTGCCTATGGGCCACTCTGATCTTGGTCCATCACTGTCGACCAGTACTAGGTCCCCTGGTTTTAGTTGCACCTTATTATAAGGGCTCGAAGCTCCGTAGTGGTACTCTCGTAGAGCTGTGAGGTACTCTCGAGTCCACACCTCATTCCACCTGTTAATAACTCTTGAGAGATGCTGGTAGCTTTCCACCAAGTCACCTCTGGTCACATGGGATGGGTCTACGGGGTCCTCTCCGGCTAAAGGGATGAGAGGGCTCAGTAGACCTCCATGGATCAAGTGCGAGGGACTCAGAGGCTCTCTCTGGGTGAAATCATCAGACAGGTATGTTAATGGACGGTTATTGACTCGTGCCTCGATTTCCACAATAATGGTTTGGAGCTCGGAGTAACTGACCTTTTGTCTGTGTAAAGTTTTTCTTAAACACTTCTTGACTGTGCCTACCATTCGTTCATAGAACCCACCTTGCCAAGGGGCTTTCGGTGCTATGAATTTCCAGTGACATTGTCGTCTCTGTAGGACTGACTGTACTTCTGGGTGGTTCCAGACTTCTCGCAAACAAGCTTCTCCTGCCACAAAATTTGAACCATTGTCCGATATCATTAATTTGGGACAAGATCTGCGAGCTGCAAATCGGCGGGAGGCATGGAGGAAGGCTTCAGCACTCATATCTGAAGTCACCTCTAAATGTACGTCTCTGGTTGTAGCACACGTAAAGAGACAAATGTATGCTTTCACTGGAATCTTATCTGGGTTGCCAGTGAGAAGTAAGGCTCCTGTGTAATCAACACCAGTGGTTTCAAAGGGACGAAGATGAACCACTCTTTCTTCAGGGAGTGGTGGAGGTCCTGGATAAGGACATACTCTAGCATCGTATCTTTTACAGATTACTCAGAATTTAATTATTGACTTAACCGTCTGACGACCTTGAGGAAGCCAGTACTTTTGTCTAAGGTCGGTGAGAGTATCTAACACTCCACCATGTAAAATACCATATTGATGGTGATGTAAAACAAGAAGTTTAGTGATGATGTGGTGACGAGGTAGAAGAATTGGATTCTTTGTGTCCAGAGCAATTTTTGCATGAAGCAAACGTCCCCCACATCTTAGTATATTATGAGTGTTGGCATCATACCAGATACCTAGAGACTTAGTTAATTTATCTGGAAGATTTTCATATTCGCTTCCATATGTCTCTTGTTGCGCACGTTTGATCCAGTAGAGGATAGGATTGGGAAACTTATGTCGAATTCCTATCTTAGCAAGAAAGTCAAACACATGTGCAGTCACTCTTAATAACTTGCTTAAGTTAGAATAATTGTGTGGATCAATGGCTAAGATTCGTTGAGGTTCTGGTTCTTTCATGGGAGTGGTGATATTGGTCACTATGACTTGTGGCTTTTGTTTGGGCCACTGACCACCAACAAGCCATGAAGGTCCATTGAACCACAGCGAAGACTTGATAAGTTGTTTTAGTGTTAACCCTCGAGATAAATAATCTGCAGGATTGTCCTTAGTAGGAACATGTCGCAATTTATATCCAACAGATAACTCATGAATTTCCCTAACACGATTACTGACGTAGGGAGTTTTGTTGTTGTTGTTTCTTACCCATTGTAACACTGCCTCGTTGTCTGACCACACTACAATCTCACCAAAGTGGATATTATTGAGTGTCTCTGTCAGGCAATGAGCCAATCTTACTCCCACCAGCAATGCAGTCAACTCCATTTGAGGCAAAGATCTCTTCTTAATGGGAGCAACTCTTGCTTTAGATGTGAGCAAAATTGATTGTGCACTATTAACTAAGTAGGCTACTGCGCCATATGCTTTGCCAGAGGCATCGCAGAAAACGTGTAAATTGGTGGGTAAGTTCGGTCCTGAAGCATTACGAGGAAATTTCAAAACACCTAACTGATTAAAATCCGTTGAGAGTATCTGCCATTTAGCTTGTAACTCACTTGGTAACGGATCATCCCATCCCATATGTTTCTGCCAGCACTCCTGCATTAGGAGTTTGCCCCTTATTAATATAGGACTAAGTAGGCCTAAAGGGTCAAATGGTTGACTGACAAACGAGAGCAGTGTTCTCATGGTAAGGGTTGAGTTATCGGTTTGTACTGACTTGACATTCATCTCGTCAGTACTGGTGTTCCATTCCACGCCTAGAACCTTTAATTGATTGGGTACCTGATAACCTGGAAACTCTTTCTCGATTACCTGGTTGAGCAATTCATTATTTGAGGCCCATGACTGTAGTGGCATATTGGCTCCTAATAGCTCACGGTTAGCCTCATGGTAGATTTCTACCAAATTAGTTTGATCATTAGTTGTTCCCTGGAAATTGTCGACATACAAGTTGTCGCTAATGTCTGCCTTATACGGGCTATTTGATTTCCTCAAATGTGTGTCTAATGTTGCTTGCAAAAGAAACGGTGAGGACGTAGCTCCGAATAATACTGAGGCAAAACGATATGTGATGACTTCACTGCTAGGATCCAGTGGGTCCTTAATCCAGAGAAATTTTGTGTAGTTACGATCTTCCTCTTGCAAACCTACTCGGAGGAAAGCTTTGCTGATATCAGCAGTATAGGCGAAAATACCAGTGCGAAATCGTAACAGCACATCATGTAGCCTTTGTATTAGGCTAGGTCCCGTTTGGAGACATTCATTTAAAGACACACTGCTTGGCTTTACTTTAGCACTACAGTTAAAGACAATACTAATAGGTGTTGTCAATGAGTCTTTCACCACAGCGTGATGAGGTAAATAATGACCTATTTTTCGGTCATCGTTATCAACAACTTCAATAAATTTACTGTCAAGTTGTTGTTGGATGAGTTGATGATACATGTTCAGTTTGTCGGGCTGCTTCTGTAGTCGTGCTAATTGAGACTGCAATTGTGAGGCTGCCATAAAATAATTAACTGGAAGTTGTGGATGATCCAACTTCCATGGGAGTCTTACCCAGTATTGTTTATTTTCATAGACAACTGTATCCAGATATTGCTGGTAAGTCCACGTATCACCAGGACTTGGTTGTTCAGGGATAATACCTAAAGTGTCTAAATCCCACAAACGATGTATAGGTGGATCAGACTCAATATCTTCAGATATTTCTCTGAAACGTAGGGGTGACTGTTCCAAGCCTAGTCACGCCACTATTATGTTATTAGACTGCTGGTTTGTTGACGCTGGATTTTGTCGGAAAAGCACCGGTCCAGTAAGCAATTTGCCTCGAGCAGATGACAACAAATTCATTCCGTGTTGTCTGGTGCATCCAGTTATAAATTTGTAATAATAATCCGCGCCTATAAGTATTCCAACATCAGTGAGGCAGTCAGAATTTATTTTATAATCTGCTAGCCTCATGCGGTTTCGTCTAAGATGTCTCGCAGTGCGAGCTAACCCTGTGACCTGCAGGTCTGTAGGAAGTTTATCTACTACTACCGCTTGTATTGGACTAGTGGAAGATCCGAGTCTCACTAATACTTTAACTACTTGGTATTCGCGAGGTCCACTATTGGTCAAGAAACAAAAAATATTTAACCTCACACTTTTGGCAGGTTTTAATTTTAACTTATCTACCAACTGTTGTGTAATGAAGGTTTTCTGTGAACCTTGGTCAAAAAGACCTCTAGTGTTAATTCTAGATCTTCGGTTTATTAGTCTAAGTTGAGCTGTAGGCAGAGTGGTATTATTGCCTGACTCAGTAGCAAGTACATTTACTTCTTGATGTACTTTGCAATATTGCACTGCGGTAGAATTCGCGGAATTCTCCCCAGTGGTCATGGTTGGTGTAGAAGATTTTCTACATAAGGCGTAGTGATGTACACCTTGGTTGCATCTGTTGCAGGAACGTAGCTGCACTACACATTTTTGGGGATCATGAGAGCCCATGCACCTGGTGCACTTGCGTATTTCTTGCAACCTTTTAATCCTAGCATTATAAGTAGGATAAACAGAGCATTGGTAGGCGGTATGCCCTTGATTGCAGAGCAGACACCTCCTTTCTTTGTTTGACTTTTTCTCTTTAGTAGACAAGTCATGGGTTGTCTCTGAAGGAGACACCGAATAAGTACCTACATTTCCACTTCTTTTTCCAGTGAATGGAGTAGTCCTATAGGTAAATTTATTAGACTTATTTAAAGTCATTTTTGGTTTAACTGAAGTGTTAACTTGAGCTGAGTTACGATGGGAGTTAGTAGAGGAGTTTGAAACTTTCTCCCCGTCTTGGTTGGCTCTTTTTCTTTCGACTAAGGTATGTAGACCTTCTGTGATTTCTTTCAAAGTCAAAAAGGTCTTATTGTACATAGTACACAACTTATCTAAAGTTTCTCTTGGCAATTTTTGCTTAACAACTACCTTGGTCATCCATTCAGCTGACTGAATTTGGACTTTAAGGCTTAAGGCCTTGAGTAAAGACTCTAACTCTAGTCTGAAAGTTTGGAGAGAATCTGTGGAATTATTAGCAGAAGGTAAATCTAGCAATTTTTGAACTAAGACAGTAATAGTTCTCTCCGTGTTATCTTAGTTGGTTTTGAGCAATTGAACAGCCAATGTGTAACCATCACTGGTCAGTGTTATATTAGAGATTACTTTCAAGGCTTCATTTCTTAACAAGCCTTGTAAATAAGTGAATTTGGTGGTTTGAGGAATGTTAGCTTTAAAGTCTACTGCATCTACGAATTTACTCCAGAAATCATCCCAACTTTCGTTCTCATCACCAGAGAATGTGGGTATATTGATTTGAGGTAATTTAACCTCAGGATCTGTACGTGCAGCAGAAGCTACTGTCAGCTTGTTTTTAGCAATTTGCTTCTTAAAGGGTAGAAGCTTAACTTGTATAGCTTCTTCATACTGAGCTAAATCATCTATAACCTCATCAAGTTCACTACTTTCTACAGAAGTTGAGTGAAGTCAAATACAAATTCATGTGTTGCTTAATATGGGCAAATTTGCTTTCAGCAACTTGTAATAAATCTTCTAATTCAAAGTAATCAACAGTTGACTGTTGTGACAGATTTTGGCATTTATTAATCTGTCGGGTCAAATGACCTTTCAGACCGGTAAGGGTCCTTTTCATTTTTGTAGCTGTGTCCATTTTGTTGGGCAAAGGCTGATTGGTCAGTAAATATTTATTACTGAGATAACTGGGATATTGACTCATTCAGTGGAGTTCAATATCAATGAGAATAGCCTAATATACTTGAATAGACTATAGTTTACCTACCTAACACGAAATAGCTAGATATTTTGTGCACTGTCTGAACTTCACCATTAGTTCTCGTCCGGTTAGCTCATCTATATCACCATCAGAGTTAATGGAGATTATCCAGCAATACACAAAATAGAATACACAAAATAATGAATACAAGAGAAATATTATGGAGACACTCCAATCAGAGTTATCTCAAAGTTTAATCCCACCCTGTTTAGGGTCAGCACAAATAGTATAATACATACACTACTGACTAGCTTAAATCTAGTCGGGATAATTCCTAACTAAGAACTATAAATTTATTTAGTCTGGGTTTGTACCAAATTCAGCACAATCTCAGCCTAAATTCTAACTAATAAGATTGGTAAAGATTATTGTGGTGCAGTAAGGTGAGTATAATTGTGCTGTATTTTTGGGTTTTTTGTTTTGCAAGAGTGCACTTGCACACACAAGTGAAAACAATTATGTACAGTTAAGTTTGGCTTGCCAGCCACAGCCGTTTGTGATAGTTGATGGTGTTGATCAACATGTCAACCACATGCAACCTAGACTCACCTGACAAGTGTACACCATCTCTGGTCAGGTTTTGTCTATGAGGTCTGGCTGTAAATTGGATATAAGTGGCATCCAATCTCACTCGTTTTTTCAGCCTGAAATTTATGTACTTAGCAGCTCTCTGGTAGTATTCTGGTGTTACTCCCCAACGATTATCTTGACTTGGTTGGCAAGGTTCCACTAACGTGAATACTACCGAATTACTGATGAGCTTGAAAGAAGAAATTATGGCTTTAAGGTGTTTGATCACCTCAGCTGGATGACGAGTAGGATGGATGTCATTACCACCTAAGTATATAATGGTTAGATGGTGAGGCTACTCTAACGCAGGTGTTAGTGTGGAATTGTTATAAAAGTTATGAGCTGTTGCTCCTGGTGACCTAAAGATTCTCACTTCTGTGTGAGGTATAGGTCTAAGTGTTGTGGGTAATTGACTGTGTCCCACTAAGGCTACCTTATACATGAGGTGAAAGTAGCAATGTGTTGGTGTGACTTAGACTAACTGATGTGTTACACTGTTGGCAGACACAATTAATTAAATGGTTAGTCTAGCTTACATCACTCAAGGATTAGTTATTAATAATTAGTATTTATAATTATAATTTATGTTTATCCGGTTTGATAAGGACCATAATATGGGACATTTGGGGCTTGACTCTATTTATTTAAATAGTTAATGGAATGAAAATCAAAACGAAGGACCACCCACTTTTATAGTAAAGAGGGAAACTAAGAAAATATGATCATTAGACAATTTCTAGATGAACCAGTAACTATGGATAAAATACTAGAGAATATGATCACTGATATAATTAATGGGCTGTATAATTAACTGAATCAAAGCCTCAAACACCTACATTGGGGGGTTATTACTGGAACTCAATACGTCCAGGAACTAGTGTGGTTCGTTCACCAGTCCAATGTATAATAATCTAATCCTATGACTATTTATAGAATCATTATCTTTATCATCAATGAGAACATAGATTACGAACATGAGAATTGATTATTATAATAAACACATGTCAATCCAATGAATACAGAGTTCTGCATGTAAAGAATACAGATAATAGAAATCAAGGAATACGGAAGGAGTCTTAGCTTGAAGACGATTTCCAAGAAGTTAGATACGACTCATCCTCTGATTCTCCTGGACTCGTCATGGAACACTGGGAGAGGATTAACACGGGAAATGACAGCACGGAGAAATCTTCACACACGCTGCAAATCAAATTAAATTCAGTAGCAACAGATTAAGCTGCTAAACATCTATGTTCAAGAAATTGAGATTAAATAATGAGAATAAATAATGACCTGTAGTTTTTTATTGTCGCACGGCGTCACGACAAGCTACCCAGCTACAACTCCACCCCCTAGATGATGCATCAAATAAGGATAAAGGTACTTAGCTAATATGGGCACTGTGTAAGTTAAGGCTTGCCGAAGTTCGCGTCCTAGGTTCCGGCTTCGTAATAAAGAACACGTGGTGTCCAACCTATCCTAGATACTGACGCGCTCCACTGGCCGATCATGTGGTATTACATAGAACCAAATTTAACAGGTTCTGGCTGAATGTCAAATCAAATCTCTTGACAATTCAACTTGTTATGTAAAGTGACACTGACACCAGCAAAGTTAATGTCTGCAAAGGTTCTTCACACCTCACAGTGGCGACTTTCTTCTGGAGCTCTTGATGGCGTCTACCCTGGTGGCTGGGGTAATGGCGTCTCCTCTCTCCCCGCTCCGCGTCCCGCGTTTGCTACACAAATTATTTATTACGGATATTATCATTTCTCGCAGTTGTGATTGAAATGCTCGGATAAGGACGGGTTTATTATTTAGAGGAGTTAAATATTATTATTTGCCCGTTTTAGGATAGTAAACGAACAGTGGAGATGAATTAAAGTCTCTCCAGGGCATTCACGCGTGACGTTAAATTTATTACTAGATAACAGTTATAACTATAAATGCTCTATTTGGCTTTAGTTGGGAATCAGTTTATCTGTAATTAATTATCACACAGAACACCGTTGTTTATAGAGAATCAAATTCAATTCTCAGACACACTGGATATAAATGTGTTTATTACAATGGAATCTGATGCAATACTGGCGTCGGGTGACGTAAGAATTCTAGCTTTATTGTACAGATGTAATTATTAGTACATGTGAACTCTACGTTGGGTTAATTTTAATCACTACAATGATTAGTAGTTTTAGTAATAATTAATGAGAATACAACAGTGTTGTATTTAGTGTTGGAAATTTCCAACACTCACTAGCTCTAGTTGCCCTTGGGAGGTGGTGATCTTTGGGGGGTTTAAATAAGTTGTTGGTCTTCTTGTTTATGAATTAAATTGCTAATTGTATCTTCTGATTGTGTCTGTGGGGATAACGTTCCAATCAATAATATCTTTTAGAATTCTTTCCTCTGTTCTATAAGCCGTGGAAAAGAAGTTCATATAAAATAATCTAATAGGAGGTATAGGTGTTGTGTTGGTTGATTCTTCAGAGGTTGCATGACATGTCTCCTTTCCTTTAATTAACGTGATTATAATAATCACAACATAATCATTAGAGAAGCCATTATTGACCAGGATCTGCCTTACTCGAGTTCCTCGTCGACCTGCTTCCAACCAGAGCTGTAAGAGGTCAGTCGACATAGGCGTTGACAACACTCCACTTGTACCTGTCCGGGCAGTCACTGTTAGCATTAAGGTACGTTCCTATGTTCTTTTCCTTAGTGTAATGAAAACGTCCATTCTGTTCTGCAACTGTTACATCTAGAAATGGCAGCTTTCCATCACTCTTCATTTCGTAAGTAAAACGTAACACCGAATTTTGCTGGAATGTCTCCTTCAACTGCTACAATCGTCCAATATCAGGTACTTGCATAAATATGTCGTCAACATTCATGCAGTATATGGCAGGTTTTAAATCCATGTAAACTAAGACTCTCTTCTCTATGGTCCCATGAAAAAAAATGCGAATTAACGTAGAATTAACGGGAATTAACGTTGTGTAAGGTTGATATTACCCTGTATTAGTAAGTAAGTAAGTTGAATAAATTGTTGACTGTTGCAAATGTGTCTTTAATCAACAACCTTTTATGAGTACTGTCCCACTACCTTACCTTGCAACAGTTACACCCAAATTTCTTGAATTCAACCGTTTTAAGCTCATGGGTCGATCCCTCAACATCAAACACTAAATTGCTAAATTTGGAGTGGAACCCATTTGTTACCCTCTAGATTCATTATTCAGTGGAGGAGATAACGACCCAGTGTCGGGAGGTTATTTCCAGTGAACCTCTGCGTTTGCTTGCGCCTGCTAAATTACCCTTCACCATTGGGACCCACTCTGGGGCTGGTGAAAGTTGGCGTCTAATGAGATGTATTATCATCAGGCGTCCAACGCGGAGCCAAGACTTGTGCACGGAAAAGTGGAACTATCACATTCTTTACTGTGTGCAAATTGATTCCATAAATTTGTATGTGGATAATTATATTTATTATGAGTCCTGGAAGGATATTATGTCTTCGTTTTGTGTTCTGGTAGGATGCTGATCTTCATTATGTGTCCTGCAGGGATGATGTTTCTTTAGTTTGTGTCCTGGCAGGAGTGCTGTGTCTTCATTATGTGTCCAAGTAGGATGATGTGTCTTCATTGTATATCCTGGTAGGATGTTTTGTCTTCATTGTGTGTCTTGGTAGGATGATATTTCTTCATTATGTGTCCTAATAGGATGTTGTGCCTTCATTATGTGTTCAAGTAGGATGATGAGTCTCTGTATGTGTAATGGCAGGATGCGGTTTCACTAATTTTAAGATAAATAATGCCATAATTTACGAACGAATATTAAACAGATATATCTGAGGAGAGATAATGCTTTGATTTATGAGGTACTGCATATATGAACTGAGAGTGTGATGCGAATTAATATCCATATCAAATTGGACTAAAATGTCATAAGGGAACTCAGTGTTGTAAAGTGACTCAAATTCTTCTAAGCTCACCTAAGGAAAGCTATCTTTAAGGGAAAAGTCCAGGACAACATAATGATGAGTTGAAAACTGTAATATCTTGCATCTCACATTTGCACCTTCTATCTGGCCTGGTGCTCCCTATAAATATTATTTCTTAGTAGCAATTACTTGAGTTAAACTCTAGTAGCTATTTGTTGCATCATTCCATCAGTTTGCCTACGACACCAATGTACTCATCTAATTGTGCTTGCGGGGGTTGAGCTTTGTCTCCGCCTCTCAACTGTCAATCAACTGGTGTACAGATTCCTGAGCCTACATTTGAAACTGTGTATGGAGTCAGCCTCCACCACATCACTGCCTAATGCATTCTGTTTATTAACTTCTCTGACACTGAAAAATTCTTACTAACGTCTCTGTGGCTCATCTGGGTACTAAGTTTCCACCAGTGTCCCCTTGTTCGTGTCCCATTCGCACTGAAGAGTTTGTCTTTGTCCACCCTGTCAATTCACCTGAGAATTTTGTAGGTGGTTATCGTGTCTCCCCTTGCTCTTCTGTTTTCCAGGGATGTGAGGTTCAGCTCCTTTAGCCTATCCTCGTAGCTCATACATGTCAGTTCCGGGACGAGCCTGGTGGTATACCGCTGAATCTTCTCTAACTTTGTCTTGTGTTTAACTAGGCATGGACTCCAGGCTGGAGCTGCATATTCCAGGATTGGTCTGACATAAGTGGTATACAGGGTCCTGAACGATTCCTTACACAGGTTTCTAAAGGCAGTTCTTATGTGGGCCAGTCTAGCATATGCCGCTGATGATATCCTTTTGATGTGGGCCTCTGGGGAAAGGTTCGGTGTGATATCAACCCCCAGATCATTTTCTCTAGTTGACTCTTGCAGGATTTCACCTCCCAGTTGATACCTTGTGTTCAGCCTCCTGCTCCCGTCGCCTAATTTTATTACATTACACTTTCCTGAGTTGAACTTCCATTCTCCCCTTTTCCCCCCACCCACACTATCTATCTCCCCCCCCCCCCCGCACCAACCTCTCAACCTCTATCTGACACTCAGTCTCACACTGAATCTCAACCCCCTATTCCACTCAGACCTTCCCTAATTTTCAGATCTAGTATGCCCTTCCTATCCAAGACCTACCTACCCAGCCTTTCTACCCCAGACCTTCATACCTACCTTCCAAGATGCTCAGACCTCCATTCGTCCCCTAGGCACCCTTCCAGACCTCATTCGCCCACCCAGTCACTCCGCAGATCCCCCCAGACCCCCAGAGAAAGGGTGAATTCTGGAACCAGAGTTTTCAAAAGAGTCTCATGGTTTGGTACACTAATGCTGGTGGAGAATCTAATAAAGCAGAAGAGATAAAAGAAAGAATTAGTGAGATAAATCTTGACATAGTTGCAACAGTGGAAACTAAAATAAATGGCATGATCTCGGATGCAAACTTTCCAGGGGGGTACCAGGTGATAAGAAAAGAAAGGACACAGAGACAGGGAGAGGGAGGGGGGAGAAGAACTTCTAATACAGCGGAAATAGAAGTTTGAAGACCTCGAAAATTGAGGAACCAAGGCGAGCACAAGCTCCATACATAGAACCTCTGACAGCAGATGGGAGGAAGATTGTTATCTTGGTGATCTACAATCCCCCTACCAAACATTTGGAGACACAGGCAGGAGTATGATGACAACAACAAAGTATGTATAGGTGAAATGCAAATGAAGGCAGCAACATTAGCTCACAGAATGAGAGCAAAACTCCCGGTCATGTGAGGCCCTAAATCATGGAGAGGTAAATTGGGAATCAAGGAATCCCCATGGCGAGGAACAAACGTGGTGTACAAAGTTAGTAGATGTTATAGATAGGAATTTCCTAAGACAACTTGTGAAGAGAGATACAAAGGAAAGAGGAGGAACATGGGTTCTGGAAATGGAAATCTTGCCTAACAAACCTTTTGGAATTCTGATAAAATAACAAGGATAAGGCAGGAAAGAGAAGGTTGGGCAGACTGTATATATCTGGACTGCCAAAAAGCCTTTGATACAGTACCGCACATGCGACTGCTATTCTGAGACAGTCTGAAACTTGAGAGACAGGCAGGAGTGAGCAGAAAAGCTCTAGGATGGGTAAGGAACTACCTAACAGGAAAGAGCCAGAGAGTTACGGTAAGGGGCGCGATGTCGGACTGGCGAACAGTAACGAGTGGAGTACCTCAAGGATCGGTGCTGGGACCAATTTTATTTCTAATATACGTTAACGACATGTTTACAGGAGTAGAATCCTTCATGTCGATGTTCTCGGATGATGCAAAGTTGATGAGAAGAGTTGTGACAGATGAGGACTGTAGGATCCTCCAAGAGAACTTGGACAGTGAAGTGAAGACAGTGGACGGTCTTCTATTGTGAAGGCCTCCTGGAACCTCTTGTTGAGTTCCTCACACACCTTGTTGTCATTCTCTGTGTACCTGTCCTCACCCGTTCTAAGTTTCATCCCCTGTTCCTTCACTGTTGTTTTCCTCCTGATGTGACTGTGTAGTAGCTTCGGTTCGGTCTTGGCTTTATTAGCTATATCATTTTCATACTTTTTCTCAGCTTCTTTTCTCACACTAACATACTCGTTCTTGGTTCTCTGGTATCTCTCTCTACTGTCTGGTGTTCTGTTATTTCGGAAGTTCCTCCACGCTCTTTTGTTCAGTTCCTTTGCTTTCATACATGCCCTATTAAACCATGGATTCTTCTTTTGCTTCTCGTTTTTTCCTGTCGGGCCGGGATAAACCTGTTTACTGCCTCCTGACACTCATGGGTGTGTGACTGTGAGTGAATGTAACATTATGGGAATTATATTCAATATAACAGGATTGTTTAATAAAAACAAAAAAATTATTCAAGGATATTTATGTAAACAAAAAAATTACATTAAAAAATAGTGTCCTATTCATTTCATTAAAAAAATTACATACATATATTTTGAAGAAATTTATAATACATTAACCTAATATTTTACAAAACAGGTAATTAACCAAGTTATAAGTATTCAATTGATGTGTGATCAAGTTTGAGAAGAAAAAATGCTTCTGTAATCATTATTCTTCTCGAAGTGATAAGTTCCTACTGAGTCTCCAAGTTTTGCAAGTGCTTCATGATGATCTCCATGGTCAGACAGGACCTCCATGGTCAACTGTTACCTAATTGCTTATGTTTCCAAAGTAGAGAAAATGGTCATTATTCCACATATACTTTACTTTTGTGTTCAGGATAATTATATTTGGGAATTTACCTGTTTTCCAGAAGATTCCACATAGCTTCAGTGCTGAGTAAACCTGGAATAGCTTCTAAAAACTTCTAGATCATTCCCCTGTCTCACTTGGTGCAGTTCAAAGAGAATTACTACAGCATGGGGACCTTTCTGGACACCTTGATCAATGATGAGTACGGCTAAGAAGTCATCAGATATTTCAAAATTATGGCATTTATGACTGGTCTCCAACGTGGTTTATCGGGTTTCCCCTCTATCGTTGCCTCTGGAACAACAGGAACATAATAGCACAATACCAGAGGCAGCTCTAGAGATAGCAGACCGAGTTCTCTGTGGGGAGGAACAGCATCAAGTGGGAGCCACTGGTGGAGCCTGAGAGGTGCTGATGCCACACAGCTCACAAAATTGGATCATATGAAACAATTTGTCAGAGCTCATTTATAAAGAGTACAGTCAAGACTTAAATTCTAATCTGAGGCAAGTGTACTAGGAAGCTAATAAGAAAGGAGAAAGTGGCTTGGAACAACTGTCAGAAATAACGACATCATTTACTAACTTTCAGTACAATATACAGATAATATTGCTTCTGAATTTGTACTAAAAAAATAACACAGTATTATTTTATTTATTCATTCAAATAAAATTAGAATTGTGGATTTTTTCCGAACTAAATGAAGATATAATTACCACTTCACCAGAAAAAATACATCATTAAATATTAGTCAATTATTTAAAATACCAGTCTAGGGGTTAAAATTGATAAAAAATTAATCTCTGTGACTGGACTTAATAAATTTACCAATGAACTTAGGTCTCCCTCCTATGTTCAATAAAGGGCAGAATCTGAACTGGTTTCTCAACGTGTCGCCAGATCGGGAAAGGAGAAGAGACGCCATTATTAACAACAACATTATCAGTTCACTTAAAGATATAATCACTGGAGCACTAACTCTGGACAGAAGAGCCTCCAATAGCAACAGGTGGACCCATTGTGCGATAAACACCATCAATACATTCGATATAACAAACACAGTCACTGAGAAGAGTGTCGACGAAATACATGCAGACTTTGTTATGCAAGCCCCTTGGGAATCTCCGCCAGCAGACTTTAAGATTATGGTTATTGAAGGAAAAAAGAACCAGACAAATCCTCATCTGCTACGTAACATTGCACAGATGCATATAGAAGCAAACATGGCATCCGACAGATTCACATACTTCACAGATGGATCAGTAGACCAGCAGGGACAAGAAACCGGAGCTGCAGTTAAAGCAGGAAACTCTGTAAATAGTTGGAGGCTCTCAAATGGATGTTCGACTTTACAAACAGAGATGCTAGCCATTCAAAAGGCTTTGGAACATGCTCTTGCTCAACACCGACAACATGTTATCATACATACAGATTCGAGAACCGCCATTGAAACCTTGCAACAAGAACACATATGTGATAACATACATCTGATCACAAATGTCATATCATTAATGCAAACACTCAAACGACAAGGCCGACGGGTACGTATCAACTGGGTGCCAAGTCATGTGGGAATAATAGGAAATGACATTGCAGACGAAGCTGCAAAACTTGCAACTAAGAGAAGAAATGTAGATATTTACATACCACAGAGTCTGTCACAGATTAAGAAAGTAATTAGAAACAGAGCAATGCAAAAGATGTACAGTGACCACAACACAGCAGTTGCAACATCAGGATCTGCGGGTTGGTACAAGAATTCAAGCAACTACGAACCACTTAGTTTGATGAAAGGGGGCAGTAGAACAACAGAAGTGCACTTACATCGCATCAGGCTTGGATACCCATGTGCATGGGAAATAGGCTTACAGGTTCTGGATGATGAGAGGAAATGTTAACACTGTGGAGAAATGCCCGACAGACCACTGGAACATTATCTAACACAGTGCACAGTTACAAACCCATTAAGATTTCAACTTAGATTCAACAGAGCAGAAGCAGTTGTTAAACACATATGGCAAAATCTTACTGAAGCGACCATACGAGTAATAAACACTCATACTCCGCCCAAGTAAAACAGAAACAAGCATCACTTACTGGGCCACCCAGAGGCTTAGGGCCCGCGCAGGAATATCCCTGAAAAAAAAAACACATTGTCTTTCCTGCAAGCACGCTCATAAACTTCACAAATAATTCCCTCTATTTCAAGTGTTGTGGGATGCAAAATGTCCCATCAGCAACACGACTTCACTCGCCCATAGGGGAAGTGATCTATACATGTTTGACAAATATTAATTTACTTCTATGATCATATTAGTATATTATGTAAAGTGGTTAGGATGCTGGGCATGCTACCCAGAATGGGTAAGCACAAATTAGTGAAACAGAATAATTATTTCCCTGATATAGCCGTCATATATTGGTTATGATTTATTACTGTGTGCCCTTTTGACAGGTGAAATTGAAGGGGAAGAAAAAATTAGCAGCACTACCTAGTTCAACACATGACACATGATGATGATGATGCTATAGCCTGACCCACGAGGAGAATCACCTTGCATGATCTTTCGTGTCCATGTCTGGTTGACCAGGTCTCATTCAACATAACAACTATTGTGTACCATTGTAGAATAACTTTAAGTAGCAAATTCCCACTAATCGATTAATTTCAATTTGGTAGGGTATGTAATAAAATTCCCTAACTTGTGTAGAAAGCTACTTGTGTGAAATTCAGTATCATACTGGAAAAAAATATTATCTTTAGAATTATACTGTTTGCTATCGAAATACATACATGAATAAATATATTTATATATTTTAGTAAATAAATAATTAAATATTTATATGTTTTAATAAATAAATAAATAAATTATTATCAAATTTTAAATATTTAAATATATTAATAATTATAATTGAAATAAAGAATAATATTCCACGAGTCAGTTTTCCCCACATCTTTGTCCCAATGGTTTGTGATTTTATTGGGTAATTACTAAATCAAAAACCTTGCGGCATTGGTTGAGATTCTGGTGAGCACCAAAAGAACATTAGGCTGCTAGATGTCTCTCAAAGTCCATATACCTGATGATTATGTTGGTAAATTCCAGGGGAATGTGAGTGAGTACTCTGAGGCGGAGGCAAGCACTTCCACCAGTGAATACTGAATTGATAAATGCCACTGCGAATGACAGTATAACAGAAACCTGCTGGTAGACTGGATTTGTTGGCTGCTTCGTGAAAATTATTTTTAATATAATTATGTATCTCAAAAAGTCACACTTCTAAATCTTTTGTAGTCATTTTTGTTAATATTAGTATAAATATTCATTAATTCTGATTCACATTTCGTTGTTATCGGAACTTATGTTAACGAAAACACGCAAATTCCGCCGCTATCTTATTGAAAATTTATCAATTTTAAAATATAACTGTCCTGGTCACAAAAGCAAAGATTTTAGGCGATTTATAGGTATTTTCTTTACATTTTACACATCAAGAATTAGAAAATAACATTTACTAACCGGAAACCAACAAATTTTTACATTATGGTATAATTCATCGAATATGTAACAACTGGAGCTCCATGACTATACATGAGCTCTTTGATTATTACAGGAGCTCCATGATTATACAGGAGCTCCATGATGAAACAGTAGCTCCGTGATTATACAGTAGCTCCATGATTATACAGGAGCTCCATGATTATAAAGGAGCCTCCATGTTTAGACAGAAGCTCCATGATTATTCAGACGCTCCATGATTATACACTAGCTCCATGATAAAATTGGAGCTCCATGATTATACATGTGCACCATAGTTATACAGGAGCTCCATACATTATACAATCGACTAGAGAATGGTCCAGGACGGACCGAAACGTCGTCGTCCCTTCACCTTCTAGTGTGTGGTCTGGTCAACAGCTCCATGATTATAGAGTAGTTCCATGAATATACAGAAGCTCAAAGATTATACAGGAGCTCCATGATAATACAGGAGCACCATGATCATACAGGTGCTCCATGATTATACACTAGGTCCATGATTAAATAGGAGCTCCATGATTATACATGAGCATCATAATTATACAGGAACTCCTTGATTATACTGTAGCTCCATAATTATACAGGAGTTCCATGCCCAGGACAAGCAGACTAAGAACGAGGCCGAACACCAGCACAAGGAACATGCCCTGAAAGAGGTGAATTTAAGGTAAAAACATGTCATTATTTTGATATAAATAAATCTAATTAGTTAACTATCTAAAAAAATAAACAGCGACTGTAATTCATTTATGAAAATTATACAAACTGATACTAATAAACTGCAACTAATAAGTGCACATTACCATGATGTTATAAATGGAAAGTGATGTCTGGATGGCAACCTTGGTCGGCGGATTGGAACAGAAGGAATAATTCCTAAAAACCTCATTTTCCCACTGATTGAAGATCCCGGCTTCATTTATCCTCATGATTCTGGCAATTTTAATTTTAAGGAAATGTTTAGAATTTTGGCATATATTTTTCATTAATAATAAATAGAAAATTGATGAATAAGCAGATAGGAGATATATTTAGTTTTTTCATGTTAGGAGTTTATGTTCATTATGGTTACATAAAGAGAAGAAAATACTAAAGTTAATTAGTAAAAATATTTTTTTTCTATGAGAGCAATTAATCCTGTATGCATGTGTTCATGGATATTTGTGCATTATCATAATAACATTCTTGAGATATAAACCTGTTTAATAAATAACGAATTGTACCTCTTGCTGAGGACAGGCACCAATGGGTGGCCCCTGGAGCAGACTATTGAGTACATCAGCGGCAGGAACTCTTCCCTCGCTGCGTAGAAGTCACACTTACCTGCAGATGCCTTAAGTAAATACAAACATCTTCCATGGTTGGAAATCTATGTGTACTTACGAATTTAATAGTTATTTTTTATGCAATTGAAATTTCCCCTCCTTTTTTGCAGCTGATGTCACTCATTAAAATGTTTTTAGTATACGAGCTGTTTTAACAGCAAAATTATTTCATAAGATTAAAAGAGACCATGTAATTATTTTCAATTATTAATGATAGTACTACTAATAGTAAGTTAAATATATAAATAAAAATTAGGTGTTTAAAATTGCTTATCTTTAAACAAAAACCGCAGTAATAAAATTAGGGATATATGTTTTGCATTATTTTGACTACTACCAAATCAAAATAGCAGGCATTCTATAAACGGGTAGAGACTTTATGTATCATGTAATAATACAACGACAGCTCAATACATCAAGAATATAAAAATGTATCCTAAATGCATTTTTATGAGTATGTATCCTTCTAGAGAAGCTGTGTATCCTTCAGAGAGAGGCTTTCAGCCAGTGAAATTTGCTGCCTCTGAGTATCTTAGACATCAAATCTAAAGCTTTTTCCCCCAAATAGCTCACAAATTATATAAAATAGTAGGAGTTGCAGACGAGTCAACGTTTTGGCATTACCAAAAAAATGATAATAATAATACTATATAAGAAACGAAGACAAAAATCATCAATAGTTACAAGCCAACAGCCTTTCTAGTAAATTTTGAGAAATATTCTGTTTAATACTTCACAATTGCAGAAGAAATTTCCTGGGAAGAAAACGAAACAGTCACAACTAAAGTGACCATTAAAATACTTCTCAATATACACATAAATCCCATTATCGTAATATATCAATGAGAAAATCCACAAAAGACGTGATGAGGATTCCAATCTTTGTGCTCGATATTCACAGATGCACGTTCTAAGCGACTACGCTACGAAATTGTGAAAAGAATTTTAATCAGGGGTACTACTGCACCCTCGAGGATTCCCAAGGATTCCACTGAAGCCGAACCTTGGTTTCACACAATTCCTCCATGCACGCTGGCTCAGTCGTCCAATAATTATACCTCTGACGTCCCACTTTCAATACACATAGCCGCTGAACTATAAGACTTTCTTGACACTCACGCAGGCATAAAATTTATTAAAATTAGCAATTCTTTAAAAAATTTAAGAACATATTTCATGTTAACTTTAGGTTAGTGTATTACAGTGCTATATGCCTTCACTTTTCGTCATCCAATTGCCGGTGGTTAAAAACACATTTTTAACGTGTGCAAAATTTAGCTCTGCATCGAGAAAGAAATACGAAAAATATGATTCCTGAACTGATGAAACCTAAAGGAATTTCCTAATGATCCGAACCTACTACTTAACTTTCTCTATCAACATGCAATTTCATTCCTTGTATACTTGTGTCTAAACGAAATGTTCCTGCCAATTTCAAACACCAGGAAAGATATTGTGCTGAACTACTTTACATTCAGATCGAAACAAACACCCACTCCACTCTTTATATATAATGAAAACTTCAAAGGTTGTTATATGTGGAAGGAATTACCTCTTAAAGTATTAATTGTATTTAAAAAGCAATAAAATGCGTGTCCTCATACACTAAGAAGGTTAGGTTAGGTCATGGTTTTCTATTCAGCTTTCCAGGTAAATTCAAATATTCACAATATATATGACAGTACATATTGATTCTAATTTAAAATAAGTACAATTCCTGACTGCTAGAAATAGTACATAATTACACATACTTGCGCTCTTACATATACCTCCCCATATTCGGAGGATGGGCTGTTTATTGTTCTAAGACAAAAGTTTCCTTGTTCTACACTGGTAATTCTATACATCCCATCCTTCTGTTTAGTTGGTACTTTTGTGTTAATATGTGCACAATAGTACAAACAATGAAGTACTAAGCATTTATAGAGTAAAACTTTGAACTATTCACATGATACGAGTTCAAAAAAATTGAGCTAAAAACTAACTTAAATAATCCTTTGCCAAGTATAGCACACTATATTAGGCTTTTGATAGTGTGTGTGAGGCCTAGGAAGATTAGATTAGTTGAATGTGTCTTTGCAACATAAGTAGAAATCCGTTTTCCATTTTGTCTATATTCAATAGTGCCGATTTTTATTTTCTAATTGCGTTGTGCCTCAGAATTTGTACTATGGTCTTTATCTTTCCCATAAGTGCTACCTAAACAAGAAGATGGGTTGTATATTTATATAGGACATAATTTTTGCTGTGGAAGTTTTCATTCACATTTCAAACTATAATTCTAACCTCCCTCACTTTGATAATATTTTTAATACATTATAACCATATATAGTATAACTGTTGTATTTTTGTCCTAAGTCGATAATAACTCCTGATCCAGGGCTGGTACCCAGGAGTATGCTGAGAAACTACAGTCAAAAGGCACCGTTAACTCGTACTTTGTCCAGAAATATTTAACGATTTAAGTCCTATCTCTAAGCCAAATAAAACTTTGAACCAGATTCTAGAAACTAGAAATAAAATACCTTTTTGTGAGAAATCTTGGGTAATGATCATTTTCACTCCATAAGTGTTTATAATAAAGATGTGGTCACCCTTTTTTAGTAGAGTGTTTGAGATCTTAGCGGCCTCCATCACGTTGATGTACTGAAAATGCCGTTTCTTCTCCAAGTCAGCGATGTCTCTCAATATGCCAGTCGTTGAAGTCTGAATAGAGGAAAGAAACATATATTGCATGAAGTGAGACTAGACATATATAATATATGTTAATAAGTCTTAACAGAGTAAATTTCAGTAAAATGATTCCTCTTCTTAATATTAATGATGACGTTTGGGGGTGAGCTTGGACCATATGGGTTCGAATCCTGGTTGGATTATTTAGAGTTCTTAAGTGATCTATCGCTTGCGTGTTACTACAGCCTTTCTCACATTTATAGACTCTGCACGGCCCTTGCATATGCTACAATTTTATGAAAAACTGTACTCATTAGTAGTGGATCTTAGTTAATGAGCACCAGGACTGACCAATCCTTATAGACGATCAATGGTGAAGTAGTCATTGTACTGTTTACGTTTAGAGGCGATCCTGGTAATCGTGGGCTCGAATCCTGGTCCAGTTATTTAGAGTTGTAAGTGATATAAATATACATACATAATATATATATATATATATATATATATATATATATATATATATATATATATATATATATATGTCGTACCTAGTAGCCAGAACTCACTTCTCAGCCTACTATGCAAGGCCCGATTTGCCTAATAAGCCAAGTTTTCATGAATTAATTATTTTTCGACTACCTAACCTACCTAACCTAACCTAACCGAACTTTTTCGGCTACCTAACCCAACCTAACCTATAGAGATAGGTTAGGTTAGGTTAGGTAGGGTTGGTTAGGTTCGGTCATATATCTACGTTAATTTTAACTCCAATAAAAAAATATTGACCTCATAAATAATGAAATGGGTAGCTTTATCATTTCATAAGAAAAAAATTAGAGAAAATATATTAATCCAGGAAAACTTGGCTTATTAGGCAAATCGGGCTATGCATAGTAGGCTGAGAAGTGTGTTCTGGCTACTAGGTACGACATTATATATATATATATATATATATATATATATATATATATATATATATATATTAGTATATTTTGGTAGCAGTCTTTACTGTAGACATATATTATTAAATATGACCGAAAAAATAAGATAAATAATTCTAACACGAATTTTCTCTATCTTTCTTATGTTTCTTTTCACTGTTGATGGTAATTCAAAGATCAATTCTCCAAAATTCATTTTTATTTCTAGTCTGACGTGACACTTGAGCGCGTTTCGTAAAACTTATTACATTTTCAAAGACTTTAGTTTACAAACACACAACTGAAACTGAATAGAGCTTTACACATCTTCGAGGTTTATATCTTCATTTGGGTGAGGTGGATGAGGTGAAAAACGAACTTTCAACAATGGGTATTCAATGGGTATTAAATTCCAACACAAGACAGAACACGAAACAATGGGTATTGAATGGGTATTAAATTCAAACACAAGACAGAACACGAAACAATGGGTATTGAATGGAAGTAATTATAGAAAGCCTATTGGTCCATATTTCTTGATGCTTCTATATTGGAGCGGAGTCTTGAAGTGGGTAGAATATAGTTGTGCATTAATTGGCTGTTGATTGCTGGTGTTGACTTCTTGATGTGTAGTGCCACGCAAACGTCAAGCCGCCTGCTATCGCTGTATCTATCGATGATTTCTGTGTTGTTTGCTAAGATTTCTCTGGTGATGGATTGTTTGTGGGAAGAGATTATATGTTCCTTAATGGAGCCCTGTTGCTTATGCATCGTTAAACGCCTGGAAAGAGATGTTGTTGTTTTGCCTATATACTGTTTTTTTGAGGCTTACATTCCCCAAGAGGGCATTTGAAGGCATAGACGACGTTGGTCTCTTTTAAAGCGTTCTGCTTTGTGTCTGGAGAGTTTCTCATGAGTAGGCTGGCCGTTTTTCTGGTTTTATAGTAAATCGTCAGTTGTATCTTCTGATTTTTGTCTGTAGGGATAACGTTTCTACTGACAATATCTTTCAGGACCCTTTCCTCCGTTTTATGGGCTGTGGAAAAGAAGTTCCTGTAAAATAGTCTAATAGGGGGTATAGGTGTTGTGTTAGTTGTCTCTCCAGAGGTTGCATGGCGTTTCATTTTCCTTCTTATGATGTCTTCCACGAAACCATTGGAGAAGCCGTTGTTGACTAGGACCTGCCTTACCCTACAGAGTTCTTCGTCGACTTGCTTCCATTCTGAGCTGTGGCTGAGGGCACGGTCGACATAAGCGTTAACAACACTCCTCTTGTACCTGTCCGGGCAGTCACTGTTGGCATTCAGGCACATTCCTATGTTTGTTTCCTTAGTGTAGACTGCAGTGTGGAAAACTCCGCTCCTTTCTATGACTGTTACATCTAGAAAGGGCAGCTTCCCATCCTTCTCCATCTCGTAAGTGAAACGTAACACAGAATTCTGCTCAAATGCCTCCTTCAGCTCCTGCAGATGTCTGACATCAAGTACCTGTGTAACCTGTGTAAAAATGTCAAGAACATACCTGCAGTATATGGCCGGTTTCAAGTTCATGTCGACTAAGACTTTTTGCTCGATGGTACCCATGTAGAAGTTTGCAAACAGGACACCTAGGGGAGAACCCATGGCGACCCCATCTACTTGCTTATACATGTGTCCATCCGGGCTCAAGAAGGGTGCCTCTTTAGTACAAGGTTGGAGTAGTTTCCTTAGACTGTTTTCTGGTATGTCAAGAGGAGTACAGTCCGGATCACGGTACACTCTGTCGGCTATCATCCCGATTGTTTCCTCCACAGGTACGTTGGTAAACAGAGATTCTACGTCCTACGAGGCTCTTATCCCTGTGGCCCGTGTTCCCCGCAGCAAGTCAACAAATTCCTTTGGAGACTTCAGGCTGAAGGCACAAGGGACATACGGAGTCAGCAAGCCATTGAGTCGTTTCGCCAGTCTGTACGTGGGTGTGGGTATCTGGCTGATGATTGGCCGAAGTGGGTTTCCAGGCTTGTGTGTCTTGACATTTCCATACGCAATTTTGGAGAATTGATCTTTGAATTACCATCAACAGTGAAAAGAAACATAAGAAAGATAGAGAAAATTCGTGTTAGAATTATTAATCTTACTTTTTCGGTCATATTTAATAATATATATGTATATATATATATATATATATATATATATATATATATATATATGCGAACAAGCCTGAATGGTCCCCAGGACTATTTGCGACTGAAAACTCACACCCCAGAAGTGACTCGAACCCATACTACCAGGATCAACGCAACTGGTATCTACATGACGCCTTAATCCGCTTGACCATCACGACTGAACAAAAGGAAGTGATAGCCGAAGCTATTTGAACCACTTCCCTGCCGGCACTCGGATGGTAATCTTGGGCATAGCATTTTATCAAATCACCTCATTCTTTGGGGCACACGTGAGGAACACAAATGCGAACAAGCCTGAATGGTCCCCAGGACTATATGCGACTGAAAACTCACACCCCACACAACACTTCCTTTTGTCCGGTCATGATGGTCAAGCTGTTTAAGGCGTCCTGTAGATACCAGTTGCGTTGCTCCTGGCAGTATGGGATCCAGTCACCCTGACAGCAAAGGGTAAGATCATCGACATAGAGAGCGGAGAAGACACCAGAAGGAAGAGAGGAAAGAAGACCATTGAGGGCAACCAGAAAAAGAGTAGTGCTCAGAACACTACCCTGGGGCACACCTTCGTATTGCTGAAAAGAGGCAGAGAGAGCGGTACCAAGGCGCACCCGAAAGGAACGACGAGAGAGGAAGCTGCGAAGAAAGAGAGGGAGATGACCACGAAGGCCAAAAGAATGAAGTTGAGATAGAATATGATATCGCCAAGTGGTGTCGTAAGCCTTTTCCAGGTCAAAAAGTACGGCAACAACGGAGGTCTTCACAGCAAAAGCAGTACGAATATAGACCTCCAAGTTCACCAGGACATCTGTCGTGCTGCGGCACTTGCGGAAACCAAATTGAGAAGGGGAGAGGAGGTGATGGTGTTCCAGGAACCACATCAGACGAACGTTAACCATACGTTCAAAGAGTTTGCAGACACAACTTGTGAGAGCAATAGGGCGAAAGTCCTTAGGGGAAGTACCCAGAGACCCCGGTTTGCGAACAGGGAGGACAACGGCATCGAGCCAGTCCTCAGGGACTGACGACGACTCCCAGATCCGATTATACAGACTCAGTAAATACTGAGACGTGCACGGAGGGAGATGGCGAAGTATCTCATAATGAATACCATCGGAGCCCGCCGCCGTAGAACCGCAGAGGGCCAGGGCAGAACGAAGTTCAGAGAGAGAGAAGGGATCATTATAGGGAAGTTGAAGACGAGTGCAGAAATCTGAAGGACGAGACTCAAGGACAGGTTTACGAAGAAGAAAAGATTGGGGAAGATGAAGACCAGAGTTAACAGAAGAAAAGTGGGAACCCAGTACGGAAGCGACCTGCAACGGGTCCGCCACAAGAGTATCATGGAGGTGAAGGACCGGTGAAACATCGGGAACGAATTTACCCGCTATCTTGCGGATACGCTTCCAGATCTGGGCCAGAGGAGTTTCGGACGTAATTGTTGAGACATAAGATGCCCAACATTCACGTTTAGCCGTACGGATGGCCCTACGGGCCACCGCACTCGCTTTCCGAAAGAAACGAAAAGAATCGGTCGTCTGCCTACGGCGGTGCCTCTTCCAGGCTGCACGCTTTCAGCGGACAGCCCGAGCACAGTCCGCATTCCACCAGGGAACGCACTTCCGTGGACCCCGAGACGAAGAGCGAGGGATTGAGCGGAGGGCAGCGTTGAAGACAGTGTCATGAAAAAGGAGGAGAGCGCGAGAGAGAGGCAGAAGGGAGAGATCAGAGAGAGTAGCACTGAGGGTAAATAGGGTCCAGTCCGCCTTAGCAAACTGCCACCTAGGGAAAGAGAGGGAAGGGCGAAAAGAGAAAAAGGAAACAAGGATGGGGAAATGATCACTTCCATGGAGGTCATCAAGAACCTGCCACGTGAAATCTAAGTAAAGAGAAGAAGAGCAGAGAGAAAGATCAAGACAAGAAAGGGTGCGAGTCCGAGAGTCCAAATGAGTGGGCTCACCAGAATTCAGAAGAGACAGGGAAGAAGAGAGGAGAAACGGCTCAAGAAGGCGACCCCGGGTATTCGTCAGAACGTCACCCCAAAGAGAATGACGACAATTGAAGTCACCCAGCAGGAGCACAGGCTCCGGCAAGGAGTCTAGGAGGTGTTTCAAATCAGGAAGAGAAAGCGGGACTCTCGGGGGGAGATAAATGGAACAAACTGTGTACCATTTCCCCACAAAGATACGAGCAGCAGAACAATGGAGAGGCGAAGGAAAAAGTAAAGGAACAAAGGGAACATCAGCACGAATAAAAAATGCAGGAGAATTAGAAGCCCCAGCAACGGCTGGGGGGGGGGGGGGAGAGAAAGGAATAGCCACGAAAACGACCAGGACGAGGTAAACAACACAGCTCAATTCCAATGCAATTCACACAAAATAATTAAATCACAATTAAAATAAATCAAAATCTATGAAAATTCAATTTATCAATGCAATCAGAAACATTGAAATGTAATTGTAATATATTTAGTATAGCATGGTTGTTGATCTTACATGCAACAGATAGCGCTCTTTTTCAAGAAAAGCATAGTTTTACCTGTCACAGGTGTAGCATCTATACTTGTACTTACGAAATTAACGATATGGTAAACAACACGGCTCAATTCCAACATAATGTCACACAAAATAATTCAATAAAAAGTTAAATAAATCGAAATCTATGAAAATAAAAATTATCAATGCAATCGGAAACATTGAAATGGAATTCGTGACATATTTAGTGTAACGTGCTTGTTGCTATTATGAGCAACAGATGGCACTGTTTTTCAAAACCGCATATTTTTACCTGTCACAAGGGTGGTATCTATATAGTAGGTATATAAAAAGACACGCCTATTTGAATGCAACGTTGTGTCAAAATTTCAAAGCAATCGGTGAAGAACGTTCGGAGATTACAGCGTGTGTTGCTCTTACATCCAACAGATGGCACTGTTTTTAAAAAACAGCATGTTTTTTTCCTGTCATAGGTGAGGCATGTATATAGTAGATATAGAAAAAGACGCACCTATTCGAATGCAACGTTGTGTCCAAATTTCAAAGCAATCGGTAAAGAGGTTTCGAAGATTTCTCTCACATGAAAAACACATGAAAAAACACAGTTTTTCAGAAAAAGCATGTTTTTTTACGTTACAGACGTGACATCTATATAGTATGTATATAAAAAAAAAACCCTGGCCAGATGCGAATGGAACGTTGTGTGAAAATTTCAAAGCAATCGGTTAAGAACTTTCTGAGATTAGCGACTTTGAACAAACGAACATTTCCATTTTTATTTATACACACATATATATATATATATATATATATATATATATATATATATATATATATATATATATATTATATATATTATATACTCCCTTACTCCATTGTACCCCTGCAAGCCCCTTTTGTGTTTGTTTTGTACAGTATTGTGTACATTTTTTTTTCCTGTTTTTCCTGCAATCAGCTTTTTTATGCAGTCAAGTATAGACCCAGAACTTAACCTCTTATCCACTATCTATGACAATAATCACTTTAATGATCTAAATTGCAGATATTTTGCAGCACATGATGTAAAAATGTATTAACTCATAATCACAATATCTCTGTAATCAATTTGAACGTTAGATCCCTAGGTAAACACTTCGATGATGTTAGTGCCTTGATTGAAGCTATTGACAACAAATTCTCTTTTATTATACTTACTGAAACATGGTTGAAAGAGGATACTACTCAACTATTTAACATGCCTAACTACTCAGCAATTCACAACTGTCGTCAATTTCAGAGAGGTGGTGGCACTGCTCTTTACTACCACCAAGAACTAACATGCTTAAAAGAAATTAGAACTAGAGACTGCTATGGGGAGTATATCTTCGCCAGCTTCAGAGTCAAGGGTGCCGAGTCTATCCTGTCTGTGGGTGCAGTTTATAGAATTCCTAACACTGATGTGTCCGAATTCAACTCAAACCTTAGAAATCTAATACTTGATAACAGACTGAACAAAAACCGCCTAATTATCGCAGGGGACTTTAATATTGACCTCTGCGAGCCAGAACACCCTACTGCTGTTAGCTTCCTCAACTGTATGAATTCCTGCTTCCTCATACCCTTAATCACTAGACCTACTAGAATCACTAATAGCACTGCCTCGACTCTAGATCACATCTGGACAAACATAACCTCTCCGCTTACTTCAGGTATAATCACCGATAGCACTACAGACCATTACCCCACATTTCTCTTAACTAACATTAGCAAACCACCTCTTGAGTCAAGAGAGATACATTTTAGACTACACAATGAAACTGCTATAGACAATTTTATAACTGCTACTGATAATGTCAACTGGGAGTCCGAGTTAGGTAACATAGAGGACATCAACCTAGCAGTTCAATCTTTTCTTCAAAAAACTCTTAGCCTTTATAATACCCACTGTCCTATGCTTACAAAACAAGTCACAACCAAAAGGCTTAACAATCCCTGGCTTTCAAAGGGAATACTTAAATCTATTAATAATAAACATGACCTTGAGAAGAAGTATAGGTTAGGAATTGTCTCCAAAGAATTCTCAAAGAATTACTCATTATTGCTATCTAAGATAATTAGACGAGCCAAATCTAAATACTACGAAGATAAATTTACCCAAATAAAGAGCAACATTAAACAAACTTGGAGAACAATTTCACAAATATTGGGATCAAAGAAGTCTTTAAATAACAAACCGACTCTCCTGTCTAATAACGATGGTCAGCTTTCAGCCTCTGATTCTGCTATTGAGTTCAATAGGTTCTTCTCTTCCATTGGTTCATCCCTTGCTAATGATATTCCATCTTCCAGTACTGACATTAAGGACTATCTTACAGGGAACTATCCACAGTCTCTGTACCTAAAGCCTATTAATTCCACTGACGTCAATGAGATAATCCTTTCCCTTAAAACCAAGTCTGGTGCCCTTGAGGAGATACCAACTTTAATCTACAAAAATGCCTCCAGATCTTTAGCCCCTGCTATTGCTTTGCTCTTCAACAAGTCACTTGAACACCAAACCTTTCCAGATATTCTAAAAAAAGCGAGAGTAACGCATGTCCACAAATGTGGTGATCTCACAGAAGTTAACAACTACAGACCCATATCAATCCTGCCAAACTTGTCAAAAAATTTTGAAAAACTAATCTATAAGCAGCTTTACTCATATCTAGCCAAACTCAATATACTTAGCCCTTGCCAATATGGCTTCAGGCCCAAAAAAAGCACTAACGATGCACTTATTAGTATGCTTAACTCGATTCATACAGCTCTTGATAAAAATGAGTTCCCTGTTGGGTTATTTGTGGACCTGCGTAAAGCTTTCGATACTGTCAACCACCAAAACCTTCTTCTTAAATTACATCATTATGGAGTCAGAGGACACTCCCTACAATACCTCAAATCCTACCTTACTGACAGGCTCCAGCAATGTGTTTCTGTGAATAATACAATTTCTCCCACCCTACCCATCAACATTGGTGTTCCCCAGGGCAGCATACTTGACCCTCCTCTTTCTCATCTACATTAATGACCTTCCAAATGCCTCCCAACACCTCAAACCAATTCTATTTGCTGACGACACAACCTTCATTTACTCCAGTCCTGATCCCCTTGCTCTAAATGCCACAGTAAATACTGAGCTAAATAAAGTCCATCTGTGGCTAACTGCCAACAAACTCACCCTTAACATTGACAAAACTTTCTATATTCTGTTTGGCAATAAATCCTCTAATCAAATAAATCTCAAAATAAACAATACCCAAATTTGTAACAAATTAGATGGCAAATTCCTTGGCACTCTCATTGACCACAAGCTGAATTTCCAGGGACACATTCTAAACATATCAAAAAAAGTTTCAAATCTGTGGGCATTCTTTCTAAGATCAGATATTATGTACCACGCCCTGCCCTAGTGACTCTCTATTACTCCCTTATCTATCCATATCTCAACTATGGTATTTGTGCTTGGGGCTCTACTACCCAAAATCACTTACGTCCTCTAATTACTCAACACAAAGCTGCTATTAGGACAATATCCAATTCTGGCCCCAGACATCACTCGGTACCCCTACTCAAATCTCTGAATATGTTAGACATTAAGTCACTGCACATTCTCTCATGTGTATTATACATATATAAAACGCTAAACTATAATGCCAATCCTGATCTCAAAAGCTTCATAGAAGGTTGTAACAGAACCCATGAGCACCACACCAGAAATAAATACAGTTTTGATATTCCTAGAGTACGACTTAATCAAACCAGAAATGATCTACAAATCAAGGGGCCCAGAATGTGGAATGACCTTCCCAACCATGTTAAAGACTGTACCTCTCTCAACCAGTTTAAGTTAAAAACGAAGCTATACCTAATAAATTCCCTGTAACCTACCTTACCCCTCTGTTGTCAACCCATGTATGTTTTTTTTTTTTTTTTTTTTTTCAAATCAACGCCGTTTGAATGTAATTTTCTGTAATAATTTGTAATTGTATTTGTGCTGCTTTTTCAACAATGTTCCCCCCTCTTTTACCTCTATTTTTATTTGTACTCAATACATTTTATTCTTTTTACCCATTGGTTTTAAGCTTTAGTCATTAATGTTTTTTCCTGCCCGAAACGCTTTGCGTAATAGTGGCTTTAGGCATTGTATGTACTAGCTCTATCTATGAAGCCAACAAACATTGTAAAATCTCTTTATGTATGTACCTTTACCTAAATAAAAATTATTATTATTATATATTATATATATATTATTATATTTTGGTAGCAGTCTTGTAAACATATGTTATTAAATATGACCCAAAAAGAAAGATTAATAATTCTAACACGAATTTTCTCAGTATTTCTTATGTTTCTTTTCACTGTCGTTGGTAATTGAAAAATCAATTCTCCAAAATTAATTTTTACTTCTAGTCTGACGTGACACTTTGAACGTGTTTCGTAATAACTTATTATATTTTCAAAGACTTTAGTTTACACACACACAACTATAACCTGCAAACGCTAAACAGAGTTTTACTATGCTATCATTTAAACAACTTTTATCTTATATACTCGCATTTGGGTGAGGTGATATGTTACAACAGTTCTGGATGTGGTGAACAAAAACTTTCAACCCAAGACAGAGCAAACTTTCAACACAAGACAGAACATGGTGCATTGGGTATAAATTGGATAATTTTAAGGGAAGAATGGAAGTAACTGCAAAGGGTCTAGTGCCCCATATTTCTTGATGCTTCTATATTGGTTCGGAGTCTTGAAATGGGTAGAAATTAGTAGTGCATTAATTTGCTGTTGTTTGACTTCTCGATGTGTAGTCCCTCGCAGATGTCAAGCCGCCTGCTATCGCTGTATCTATCAAATATTTCTGTGTTGTTTGTACCCCCTAGTCTAATAGGGGGTACACCTTTAACCCCAATTAGACTATTTTACAAGAAATTCTTTTGTACAGCTCATAAAACGTAGGAAAGGGTCCTGAAAGATATTGTTAATAGGAACGTTACCCCTACAGACAAAAATCAGAAGATACAATTGACGATTTACTATCAAACCAAAAAAACCGTCATTATATATATATATATATATATATATATATATACACACACTTAACAAAAGAATAGGGGTGGTAGGAGAAAAAAATATCAAAGTGTTCAGTGAGGATCCACAAGGTCTTCTCTGAGTACTCTTTATTTTCTTCTCTGAGGCTATGGGTCCCTACACTTGCACCAGAGGTGGTACCCCTTCTAGGGTAGTATATATATATATATATATAAGATGAATAGGAAAACCAGGGATATACTGAACATCTTGTTTCAGATTCTTTACTTTAAAATGCATAACGTTTCGAATACTTCTCGTATTCATCATCAGATATAAAAAAAAAACAGAAATGACAATCAAATAACTGGTAAACAAAGAACTCATACTGAATACAATTGCCTATCAAAGAAAAGAAAATGATTAAAAAACAAAACACTGTAGCTTACTTAAAGTGATCAATACAAATAAAACTTATTAACTGTCACGTAGATAAAAGCTAATTAAAAAAATTCAATAAATTACAAGAGGAATTTTATAACTACTAAAACAAACCATGCTCTTAAACTTACGCAAAGTGATCAACAGGAGTGAACTTGATAGCTGACACATACATACTAAACACTATTACAAATATTCAATTAATGACTACAAATCTACAAAAAATGTATATAAAATGCAAGCAGAATAAGCGACAATTATAAAGTACTAACCAAAATCTTATTAGAACTCAAATATTAAACAAATCTAAATAACAAAAACTGTATTATATATCCTAAATAGAAAGATTATACTAATGTACAATGTCAAGACTTAAAATAAGTAAGAAAAGGCAAAAACAAGGTAAACTAAAGAAAATTATAATAAAATTAAACTGCAAGAATGAACTATAAATCAAATTACAGATCCTACTGTGCAATTTACAGTGTACAATTGAACAGCCGAAAGGTTGCTATTTAACAGGCCGCAGCTCCTTTATATATAAGGATTCCATTACTCTCAAATCTGACTGGCCATTCATACAAGTGTCCAGAATTTTAAAATCAGATTCCAGCAAAGAATGATTAAACTCATAACAATGGTTTCTAATCTCCGAAAATGCTGGTTTAGACAACGGTAATCCAGTCCTAAAAGGTACTCCCCGGTGCTGAAGTATCCTAATCTAAAAGTTCCGAATGGAACTTCCGATATATCCAGCATTACAGCTGGAACAATTATACATATATACGGCATTACAGCACAGGGGGGTAGGTACTTTATCTTTAAATTTAAAATAAGAGCCTATGGTATTTGTGTTGACAAAAATACATCTAAAGTCTACTTGAGGATAACAATGCTGTAACAGTTTCCTCAAACGACTCCTTACAGAAAAACTAATAGTGCCATAAAATGGCAACGCCATTCTGTGAGTCCGCTCCCGAAACCCACTCCAAATGGACGACGCCATCTAGTGGTGACAGGATAGGCCAGCAATAAGTGTTGGATTCCTGCCCTAGTCAGCTCATGACGTAGCCGCTGCTGACCTCTGGTGAGGAGGTGCTTAGACAGTGAACGCCATCTATGGAGTGAAGAGGTGGACGTTTCTGTCTAAGCTTGTGAGTGATGCATCCCAGTATTAATGACGTGTCTGATTGCAGAGTCGACCTGGGACTGCTGTGTTGGACGATGGACCAGTCTACCCCAGGCAGCCAAGGTCTTTTCACAAGTCTGCTTTGAAGAAGCTGTGAGCCACCCCCGGACGAACTCTGTTGAGAGTGTAATAGCCTGCCTGAGGCGTGGCAGTGTCGGGAATCGCCTTATCCGGGGCTGGCTGGTGGAAGAGACTAGCCACTGTGGTGCTGTATGAGAGTGATCAGCGGGTCACACGAGGCTCCTGCCTAGGGCTCGCAACCCTAGTATTAGTTGTGGAGTGGCCTGACAGTGAGGCTGACCAGTACCCGCCAGCTACAGGCTGGATTGTGGTTGAAGGCCATCACGACGGGGCACCCAGTGGGACTGTGATTTGGCTGGCCTGTGGCCCGGGTAGATTCGTCGTAGTTATCATGGATTCATCGCGAGCCACGGAAGCAGAGACCAGGGCTACCTAGAAGAAGCATCGCAGAGTGTTGAGCGTCTTCATAGAGGGAGACCTCATTGTACATTGTGTAGTAATAATTCCCTTTTAAGACTTTAAATTACGGTGGTGGGAATAATATATATATATATATATATATATATATATTATATATATATATATTATATATATAAATTAAAATACTTGTCTTCAATGTACCTTCCTTGATAGCTTTGACTTGCATTACGGGACACACCCCTTGAAAGCCTCTAACTTGGGGCTGGATTTCCAAACTACTACCATCAGAGAAGAACCTGGTTGTGTCCCGGTAGAGCCGTAACAATTCAATATCCCTTTCTACTGTATTAATCCTACAGCATGGGTGAAACTTCTTGTATAAGAAATTCCTTATAAAGGTATAAACCATATGCAAAGGATAACCATTATTTGAACAAAAATTCACAAGAAATTTAATTTCTTGATCAAAGTTATTCCAATTTGAACATAAAACAAAGGCTCTATTCAGTAGCGTATTAATTGCATTTTTCTTAAATATCGGGAACAAAAGAATTAAAATTTAAACCTAAACGAGTAAAAGTTGGTTTTCTATAAACCTTTGTGTTGAACCCATTAAGGTTATTCACTTTGACATCAAGAAATGACAATGAATTATCCCCTTCACACTCTGCAGTAAACCGTATATTACCATGTTGTGCATTAAGATACTTTAAATTTCTCAATATGACATTGGTCCTTAAATAACAAAAAAGTATCATCTACATATATCTCCTGTACAAGACTGGTTTAAAGTCCAAAGGACATTTATCAAGCCAGTTTTTTTTTATGAAAACTCAAAAAAACATTAGCAAGTGCAGGACCTAAGGGAGACCCCATTGCTACTCCATCAATTTGTTTATAATATATATTATCAAACATAAAGACAGAGTCCTTAACCGCTAATTCTAACAATTGTCTGAACATTTTACTACAAAATCCAGACACTAGATTAGTGTCAGCAAATAACTGATTAACAAAAATATGAATGTTTTCCAACAAAGGAATATTAGTAAAGAGTGATTCAACATCGAAACTCGTCATTATAGTTGGGGACTCAAAATTTAAAGAGGAAAGTTCCTTTACAAAATCCTGAGAATTTCTTACAGTAAATTCATTATGCGTTAATGGTTCTAATAATGGAATCAGGAACTTTGCCAGTTTGTAATTAAAAGTGCCAATCGCTGATAAAATAGGACGAATCGGTATACCTGTTTTATGAAATTTAGGTAATCCATATAAGATGCCTGGCTTAGAGCCAATTGCAAGCAATTTTGTATAATCAAAAAGAAAGTCTTTCAGACTTCTTAAAACTCTCTTTAGTTTATCCTCACATTTCAAAATATACGAAAAGGGGTCTATATCAACCAACATAAATTTAGAGGGGTCTTCTAACAACCTTTCACCCTTATTTACATAATCTAACTAGTCCAAAACCACTATACCCCTACCTTTATCTGGTCTAGTAATACAAATACTCTAATCATTCTTTAAGCCATTAATACAGTCTAATTTCCTTTTATCAAATGGAGGGAATGTAGATTTATATTTATCGAAGTCATTAAAGACTTCATGTACTAAGGAAGAAACAGTACTAATGATATTGGTCCATCAGTCCTTAGGGTGCAAGTTTTCAATGTATTACATAACCGCTCATAACCTAAAAAATTATTAACAAATTTAGGTTTTTTTACACGTCAAGCCGAAGTCTAACCCCAGAGAGAAAAATTCTTTCTCGATGGGAGACAAAATTCTCTTTGAAAAATTAAAAACCACCTTATCAGGGTCCACATAATTAAATGAAGGTATACCCATGTTCCGCATTTTCTTCCCATGAATAAGTCTACATTTTTCAACCCTTTTATCATTATAATTTTCCTATTTACATTTTAAGGATGCAAAATCAACCCAGGAAACCAAAATCTTGAATTTCTCCAAGTTCACATGTTCACATGCAAGTTCACATTCGTTCAAGAATTATATTCACTTGTTAAAGCAAATTTGTCGGAATACACTTTAAACCTAAGGAATCTTGGGACCAAACGATGCACCTTACAGGTTTGTAGAAATTCCAAATCCAAGTGAACCTTCATAACTGCGAAATCCATTTTTTCTATTCTTCTGAATAAAGTAACTACAGGTTTTCCGTATCGTTTTAATAAAATATTTATGATCGATGTTCCCTTCGGGAATCTTAATTTTAAGATGAATAGGAAAACCAGGGATATACTGAACATCTTGTTTCAGATTCTTTACTTTAAAATGCATAACGTTTCGAATACTTCTCGTATTCATTATCAGATCTAAAAGAAAAAAAAACAGAAATCACAATCAAATAACTGGTAAACAAAGAACTCATACTGAATACAATTGCCTAATCAAAGAAAGGAAAATTATTAAAAAACAAAACACTTTAGCTTACTTGAAGTGATCAATACAAATAGAACTTATTAACTGTCACATAGGTAAAAGCTAATTAAAAAATCCATTAAATTACAAGAGGAAATTTATAACTACTAAAACAAACCATACTCTTAAACTTACGCAAAGTGATCAACAGGAGTGAACTTTATAGCTAACACATAGATACTGAACACTATTACAAATATTCATTTAATGACTACAAATCTACAAAAAATGTATATAAAATGCAAGCAGAATAAGTGACAATTATAAATTACTAACCAAAACCTTATAAGAACTCAAATATTAAACAAATCTAAATACCAAAAACTGTATTATATATCCTAAATAAAAAGATTATACTAATGTACAATGTCAAGACATAAAATAAGTAAGAAAAGGCAAAGACACTAATCTAGTGTCTGGATTTTGTAGTAAAATGTTCAGACGGTATTTAGAATTAGCGGTTAAAGACTCTGTCTTTATGTTTAATAATATATATTATAAACAAATTGATGGAGTAGCAATGGGATCTCCCTTAGGTCCTGCACTTGCTAATGCTTTTTTGAGTTTTCAATATGACCAATGTCATATTGAGAAATTTAGAGAGTATCTTAATGCATAACATAGTAATATACGTTTTATTGCAGAGTGTGAAGTGGATAATTCATTGTCATTTCTTGATGTCAAAGTGAATAACCTTAATGGGTTCCACACAAATGTTTATTAAAAAAACAACATCTACTGGTTTAGATTTAAATTTTAATTCTTTTGTTCCTGATATTTTTAAGAAAAATGCAATTAATACTCTACTGAATAGAGCCTTTGTTTTATGTTCAAATTGGAATAACTTTGATCAAGAAATTAATTTTCTTGTAAAATTTTTTTCAAATAATGGTTATCCTTTGCATATGCTTTATACCTTTATAAGGAATTTCTTAAATAAGAAGTTTCACCCATCCTGTAGGATTACTACAGTAGAAAGGGATCTTAAATATATTAAATTACCATTTTATGGCACTTTTAGTTTTTCTATAAGGAGTCGTTTGAGGAAACTGTTACAGCATTGTTATCCTCAAGTAGACTTTAGATTTATTTTTGTCAACACAAATACCATAGGCTCTTATTTTAAATTTAAAGATAAAGTACCTACCCCCCTGTGCTCTAATGTCGTATATATGTATAATTGTTCCAGCTGTAATGCTGGATATATCGGAAGTTCCATTCGGAACTTTAAGATTAGGATACTTGAGCACCGGGGAGTATCTTCTAGGACTGGATTACCGTTATCTAAACCAGCATTTTTCGGAGATTAGAAACCATTTTATTTTTATTATATTGATTTTAAAATTCCTAACACTTGTATGAATGGCCAGTCAGATTTGAGAGTAATGGAATCCATATACATAAAGGAGCTGCGGCCTCTGTTAAATAGCAACCTTTCGGCTGTTCAATTGTACACTGTATAGTGCACAGTAGAACCTGTAATTTGATTTATAGTTCATTCTGGCAGGTTAATTTTATTACAATTTTCTTTAGTTTACCATGTTTTTGCCTTTTCTTACTTATTTTAAGTCTTGACATTGTACATTAGTATAATCTTTCTATTTAGGATATATAATACAGTTTTTGTTATTTAGATTTGTTTAATATTTGAGTTCTTATAAGATTTTGGTTAATACTTTATAATTGTCGCTTATTCTGCTTGCATTTTATATACATTTTTTGTAGATTTGTAGTCATTATATGAATATTTGTAATAGTGTTTAGTATCTATGTGTTAGCAATAAAGTTCACTACTGTTGATCACTTCGTGTAAATTTAAGAGCATGGTTTGATTTAGTAGTTATAAAATTCCTCTTGTAATTTAATGAATTTTTTAATTAGCTTTTATCTATGTGACAGTTAATAAGTTTTATTTGTATTGATCACTTTAAGTATGCTACAGTGTTTTGTTTTTTAATCATTTTCCTTTCTTTGATAGGCAATTGTATTCAGTATGAGTTCTTTGTTTACCAGTTATTTGATTGTCATTTCTGTTTTTTTTCTTTTAGATCTGATGATGAATACGAGAAGTATTCGAACCGTTATGCATTTTAAAGTAAAGAATCTGAAACAAGATGTTCAGTATATCCCTGGTTTCCTATTCATCTTAAAATTAAGATTCCCGAAGGGAACATCGATCATAAATATTATATATATATATATATATAATATATATGTATATATATATATGATGTGTAGTGCCTCGCAGGTGTCAAGCCATCTGCTATCGCTGTATCTATCGATGATTTCTGAGTTGCTTGTGAAGACTTCTCTGGTGATGGTCTGGTTGTGGGAAGAGATTATATGTTTCTTAATGGAGCCCTGTGGCTTATGCATTGTTAATCGCCTGGAAAGAGATGTTGTCTTGCCTATATACTGAGTTCTATAGCAGATCAAGCTACAGCATGATGCCAAGTTGCGATAGCAGGCGGCTTGACATCTGCGAGGCACTTCACATCAAGAAGTCAACACCAGCAATCAACAGCCAATTAATGCACAACTACATTCTATCCACTTCAAGACTTCGTACCAATATAGAAGTATCAAAAGGAAATATGGGCCAATAGGCCCTTTGCAGTTACTTCCATTCTTCCCTTTCATCTATACCCATTGAACCGTGTTCTGTCTTGCGTTGAAAGTTTGTTCACCTCATCCAAAACTGTTGTAACATATCACCTCACCCAAATGCGAGTATATAAGACAAAAGCAGTTTAAATTATTAGCATACTAAAACTCTGTTTAGTGTTTGCAGGTTATAGTTGTGTGTGTGAGTAAACTAAAGTCTTTGAAAATGTAATAAGTTATTTTGAAAAGCATTCAAATGTCGCGTCAGACTAGAAATTAAAATGTATTTTGGAGAATTGATTTATCAATTACCATCAACAGTAAAAAGAAACATAAGAAATATTGAGAAAATTCGTGTTAGAATTATTAATCTTACTTTTTGGGTCATATTTAACAACATATGTTTACAAGAAAGACTGCTATCAAAATATACTAATATATATATATACATTTTATTTAAATTAGTAAAACTAATTACAACATAAATTTTTTAGTACCAAAATATGTTGGAATTATTTTTCTTGTACTAGTTTAGATGTTCTGTAAATACACTTAAAATACTATTTAATTAATTACCAAAACCACTTATTAGAAAATAAAAAACATAATTTAATTACAGTTATCATAAGGGTGTATGCCGAATTTTTCATCAAAATCAAATTGACTGTCTCGATGTCGAGGATGTCCTGGAGGGACTGGATGGGCTGGGAGATGTGTCTGACAGCCAGGAAAGCCATGAGGTTGCCGGCGTAGCTCTGCGTCAACACCACCGTCACCAACCCCCAAACAGCCATCATCACCCGCTCCCACCACCTGCTCCTCTTCATCACAATGCCTGGAGGTTAAATAATGACAATCTAATTTTAATTTGTTACTTTCACATTACCTAACACATTTATCTTAACCATTCCCCAATGAGGCCATGTCCGTCACACACCGAGGACTATTCACCCCCTCCCTGACAAATTTTCTAGAGGCTGGTCTCAAGCATCTCACCTTAAGCTTCGGAGAGAAAGACAGACATACATTTTTTATTGTTTTCTAGGAGGGGTTCCTGGCAGTTCCCAGGATAACGTGTCTCTCCCTCGCCACTTATTCCAACCCACTTCTATTCCTCTCTCCCTTCAGTGCCCCCCCTTCCCTACTCCTTTTCCCCCTTTTCCCTGTTTCTCACCCTACTTCCCTCTGCCTCTCTTATTTTTTTCATCCTTATCCTCATTCTTTTTTTAAGTTTTCTCTTTTAGTTTTTACTTGATCTTTTCTTCCCCTTCACCATCGTTCCTCCCAACGTGCTCAATTTCTTCTTCTTCATTCCAACATTATCTGTTTCCCCATTCCCCCTTTCTTTCCATCGCTTCCCTTCTCTTAGAAAATTTATTACTAACAAACATTGAAATAGCTATAGGTCTCTCTTCCCCTTCCTCTCTTTCTCAATTTCACCCCCTACCTCTTCACCAAGATTCATCCCAACTCCCTCCTTATCACCTCATTTTCTTCACTTTCCCCTCATCATTCCACTAATCCCACTCTCACCTCACCATACAGCCTCATTTCATAGTATGTTCACTTTAAATACCATCTTCATTACCTTAACCATCCCCACTTCTCACTATCTTCAAAACTATAACATATTTCCTACCCCACTATCTTCTCAACTGTGAACCTAATGGATTCAGTTCATCGTGTTTTTAATCAATCATGGAAATGTGTGGTTATATGGCGTTGTAACTTTGAACTGTATGGAAAACACAATTCCCAATTTTAGGGCAGGATACCTTAAGATGATATTTCTTAAGGTATTTAACTTAGGCCGACCTCGATCAGCTTATGTCTGTTAGATACCAGAGTCCATTTCCAGTGAGAAGTTGAGTGAGGCTAGAACGAAACTGGTGGAATATGCGCGGGTGTGGGAGTCAATTGAAGCAGGCAGAGGCAAGACAAGGGAATGACTAGGAGAAAGGGGAAGATTAAATAGGTTAAAGAGGATGGGGAGAGGGGATAAGATAGGAATAAAATAAAATAAAATATCTTCTCTATTTGCCATACAGATTTCTTCATTTGGGAAGGAAGTGAAAAAAGTAACTCTTCGAACTTCTTTTTTTTTACAGTTTAATTAAATTATCTGTTTTTTTTTTATTTGGCAAGACACCAAAAGTTGCGTTTCGTTAACCCATGTTAGCATTGTCAAAAGCAGAGTTGGAATGATTACAAATCCTCTTGTAATTTGTATGTACACGAGGATGAGGAGAAGGTGATGGGGTGAAGGTCGTGAGTTGACTGGGATGAGGTGAATAAGCACCTCACTTATAGATCAAATGTATCTTGTCACTCTTCGGTCTGCATGATTCCTGGTGCAGTACCGTGGGAAATTTGACACACCATTTCAATATTATTATTTAAGAAATTATTTTATCTGTGTCATATCTATATATGGCATCAAAATAAAATCAGACTTATTATATAGTATCCTACATGACAATGACATCATTATCACGTATACCATTGGGCCCATAGCCACCTACGTGACTTAATGCATGATTTCTAGAAAAACTAGAAGCTTATATCGTTATTACACAAGAATATCTTAATTAAAAAGAATTGGAACATCAATTGACTTTCGGTGATGGATAATTGTTGAAAATTTCCAGCATTTTATTAGTAACACTCAGTACCTTAAGAAACTATTCTTGTGTTGTTCAATATAATTTACTAACTCTACTAACAGATCGCTTAGTAATATTGAGTTTAACTTAATGAGGCATAAAATCATCTTATTTCCCAGAAATTCAAGTCAGGTGTTGCATCAGCAAATATGGGGAAAGGGAAAATATTTACATTCAAGAGAATTTTATAAGTTCTCCTTATTTCACATTATTTAATGTGAATTATTACTTAATAACCCTATTGCATGAATATACTCAGTTAATTCAAGCTGGCAATATGTTTATAATCGAGTTAACAATTTTGTTTATTAGCTGGTAATAATTTACGCAATTACGAATTGTTACTCCAGCACATACACAGATGACTACAGTTTCTATCAAGCACTCTTCTATCGCATAGTGTTTATCTAATCATAAAGAAACGAGAATTTATATACTGTTAAATAAGATCAACTCATTCTCTATAGTTTCTGATACATCTTATTTCCATCCACTAAGGATATTAAATAAAGCATAGAAAATATTCAACGCGTCACAGCATGACTGCACATATGTGAGTTACCCTGGGAAGAAGGATGAGAGACTGGCAAGCGACGCCATATTTAAGGAGAATGTCTGGAAGCTGACCACACAATCATCTACATAGAGAACCATCTATGCACCTACGGACGTCAACAAGACTCGGCAGCTTCATTACATCACAGATACTGTGTCCGGCACATTCTGGCTGGGAACCCAACAAAACTCAACCGACTTTAATTTACTGTGAACAAGAAACAGCCAATGCTGGATCTCGACAACTACTGGATGAACCGGATTAAAGGACCCGAGAGCCATGAGGGCACTACGAGAGTCAACAACAACTACAAAGGAGGACTGACGACGAGAAAGCAGGAGACGAAGAGCATAGAGAATAGCATAAAGTTCCGCTGTAAAGATGCTAGTCTCCGGAGGTAAGCGACACATATAAGTGCGATCAGGAAAAACAACAGAGTAGCCAACACCGTCCGCCGACTTAGACCCATCGGTGAAGACAGAAACGGAGCGGGAGTGAGAAGAAAAGTGCTCAAGGAAAAGGCGTTTTAGAACCGTAGGAGGGGTAAAAGCTTTAGTGATACGGGTCAAGGAAGTACAAAACCGCGGAAGAGGGACTCTCCACGGGGGCAAAGAAGGAACAACACGAGGAGAAACATTAGAAATACGAACGGAAAGAGAATCCTGGAGGCGAGATAACGGGCCAGAAAGAGGGAGGTGGTGAAGAGGAACAGGAACCGCAGGAGGGGTAAAAGTTAAAGCACGACAGAGGCGAGAGGAAGGATGTTGTGAGGACCGCGCAAGATAGCTGTTATAAATAATTGTGTGTGGGATTCTATGGGGGACTGGTACTATTAAGGGGTAAGGGTAGTTAGAAGACAAGAGTATCAAATATGGGAGAGCTAAAAGGCCCGGCCCCCAAAATAAACTATCCACAGTAGTAATAACTTGCTACTAGACCATATATGTTAGTCTAAGGGTTGATCAATGCGCTCCCACACAGGAAGAAGGGATACTCTGTAATTCATGTACTTATTTATTAACCCCTTAACAACCCCCCATATACACTCACACCAATAACAATAATAATAATAACTTTACCACACTATCTTACGTTAAAAGCCTTGGTCCACATAGGCAGGATACAAGGTTTACACTAAGAACAAGCTAGGGTAAAGTACTACTGGATAAGCACTGAAGCTGGATGCAGCTTAGGGTAGTGAGACCATGTGGTACCCTAATAAAAAACACAACACTTAGGGTTACCCAAAACACTGGCAACTACTACCCCCAGGTCTCACCAATCGTTACTACCAGAGTAGGTACACTTAGAAATCATACAATACTTACCTTAATGGTACAGGAACTTAGGGTAAGGGAAATAAGTAAGAGGAGAAGGGAGGAGATTAGGGGTGCAGCCACAGAGTAGGTCTCGTCCGCACGAACGCCAGCCAGAGAAGAACCTCCTAGCGACTAGCTAGGCCTCCCATGTCGTGGTGCCGGAAGGAGCCTTATTGATCGTGCAGCTAAGCACATTAAAGATCTTCCCCTATGCAACGTATTGTTACTTTACAAATGATTAGAAAGTATTAGTAAGCAAAGTTGGTGCCTATGTTATTATTTAATAATCAACCCCCAGCTCAGTCTTTAAATGCTCTTTGAGAAACAATAATAGTCTTACGTCTGGCAGGGAAGATACAAACAATTGCTGCTCGAGATGCACTCAACTGTACTACCAGAAAGTTTAATAGCTCAATTTTGACCTCTGGTTTCCACTGGAGAACCCAGGGTCGTAACAATAGCGAAGACAGTAGCGATCACGGCGGTCCTGGAGAGACAGGAAGCCAGTGTCAACATACAAGCTAAGAACGGGAGTCGAACGAAAGGCACCAGAACTGAGGCGCAACCCAGTATGGTGCAAAGCATCAAGACGGCGAAGAGTAGAAGGAGAAGCAGACGAGTAAGCAGGGCAACCATAATCGAGCTTAGACAGGACAAGAGAGGAATGTAAAGCAAGGAGAGTGCGCCTATCTGCTCCCCAAGAAGTATGGGACAAGACCCGAAGGAGGGTAAGGGCCTTAGAGCACTCAACACGGAGGTAAGAGATATGGGGAGACCAAGACAAACAAGTGTCAAGGAATAACCCCAAAAGCTTTGCGGAATCTTTGTATTCAAGGGGATGACCATAAAGTGACAAAGAGGGACGAAGAACAACCCGTTTCCGCGTAAAAGTCATGGCACAAATCTTAGAAGTAGAGAACTTGAAGCCATGATCGGTGGCCCAAGACGACACGGCATCAATTGCAAGTTGAAGCCGGCGTTGAAGGAGAGGCGAATCATCACCCTGACAGCAAAGGGTAAGATCATCGACATAGAGAGCGAAGACACCAGAAGGAAGAGAAGAAAGAAGACCATTGAGGGCAACCAGAAAAAGAGTAGTGCTCAGAACACTACCCTGGGGCACACCTTCGTATTGCTGAAAAGAGGCAGAGAGCACGGTACCAAGGTGCACCCGAAAGGAACGACGGGAGAGGAAGCTGCGGAGAAAGAGAGGGAGATGACCACGAAGGCCAAAAGAATGAAGTTGAGATAGAATATGATATCTCCAAGTGGTGTCGTAAGCCTTTTCCAGGTCAAAAAGGACGGCAACAACGGAGGTTTTCGCAACAAAAGCAGTACGAATATAGACCTCCAAGTTCACCAGGACATCTGTCGTGCTGCGGCACTTGCGGAAACCAAATTGAGAAGGGGAGAGGAGGTGATGGTGTTCCAGGAACCACATCAGACGAACGTTAACCATACGTTCAAAGAGTTTGCAGACACAATTTGTGAGAGCAATAGGGCGAAAGTCCTTAGGGGAAGTACCCAGAGACCCCGGTTTGCGAACAGGGAGGACAACGGCATCGAGCCAGTCCTCAGGGACTGACGACGACTCCCAGATCCGATTATACAGACTCAGTAAATACTGAGACGTGCACGGAGGGAGATGGCGAAGCATCTCATAATGAATACCATCGGAGCTCGCCGCCGTAGAACCGCAGAGGGCCAGGGCACAACGAAGTTCAGAGAGAGAGAAGGGATCATTATAGGGAAGTTGAAGACGAGTGCAGAAATCTGAAGGACGAGACTCAAGGACAGGTTTGCGAAGAAGAAAAGATTGGGGAAGATGAAAACCAGAGCTAACAGAAGAAAAGTCGGAACCCAGTACGGAAGCGACCTGCAACGGGTCCGCCACATGAGTATCATGGAGGTGAAGGACCGGTGAAACATCGGGAACGAATTTACCCGCTATCTTGCGGATACGCTTCCAGATCTGGGCCAGAGGAGTTTCGGACGTAACTGTTGAGACATAAGATGCCCAACATTCACGTTTAGCCATACGGATGGCCCTACGGGCCACTGCACTCGCTTTCCGAAAGAAAAGAAAAGAATCGGTCGTCTGCCTACGGCGGTGCCTCTTCCAGGCTGCACGCTTACAGCGGACAGCCCAAGCACAGTCCGCATTCCACCAGGGAACGCACTTCCGTGGACCCCGAGAGGAAGAGCGAGGAATAGAGCGGAGGGCAGCGTTGAAGACAGTGTCATGAAAAAGGAGGAGAGCGCGAGAGAGAGGCAGAAGGGAGAGGTCAGAGAGAGTAGCACTGAGGGAAAATAGGGTCCAGTCCGCCTTAGCAAACTGCCACCTAGGGAAAGAGAGGGAAGGGCGAAAAGAGAAAAAGGAAACAAGGATGGGGAAATGATCACTTCCATGGAGGTCATCAAGAACCTGCCACGTGAAATCTAAGTAAAGAGAAGAAGAGCAGAGAGAAAGATCAAGACAAGAAAGGGTGAGAGTCCGAGAGTCCAAATGAGTGGGTTCACCAGAATTCAGAAGAGACAGGGAAGAAGAGAGGAGAAACGGCTCAAGAAGGCGACCCCGGGTATTCGTCAGAACGTCACCCCAAAGAGAATGACGACAATCGAAGTCACCCAGCAGGAGCACAGGCTCCGGCAAGGAGTCTAGGAGGTGTTTCAAATCAGGAAGAGAAAGCGGGACACTCGGGGGGAGATAAATGGAACAAACAGTGTACCATTTCCCCGCAAAGATACGAGCAGCAGAACAATGGAGAGGCGAAGGAAAAAAGTAAAGGCACAAAGGGAACATCAGCACGAATCAAAAGAGCAGAAGAATTAGAAGCCCCAGCAACAGCTGGGGGGGGGGGGAGAGACAGGAATAGCCACGAAAACGACCAGGACGAGCACCAAGCATCGGCTCCTGGAGACAGACACAAAGGGGCGAAAACCGCGAAATCAGAAGTTGGAGTTCGAGGAAATTGGCGTAATAACCTCGAACGTTCCATTGAAGAATGGACAACGACGAGAAGAGAAAGGCCAAAAACAGAGAACAAGGAAGAAACAAAGGCGATAGAGCAACAGAGCACGTTAAAGAATATCAGGGTCGGGATCAGGGTCAGCAAAGTCAGGGTTCGGGGGCATGGGTAAACTGAGCAAAGACGGAGGGAAGGAAACGGGAGAACAGATCAGAGGTGGGTGGGCGGGGTCCGGAGGAGGAAGAGGAGGAGACAACGGAGAGGAGCAGGCAAGGACAGCAGCAGGAAGAGGAGGGGTAGAAAGAGGGGAGCGTACCTCAGCAAGGGCAGCAACTGAGAGGGAAGCGGGGGCTAAAGAAACCTCCATAGCAGGAACAGGGGGCGCAACCACCGAAATGTTAGGGGAAGGAGCGAGAGAGGCAGAAGTAGGGGCCGAGGAAGAAAGCGAAACCTTCTTACCCGCCGGGGAGGAGGAAGGAGAGGAGCCAGGTTTACGCTTCTGACGTAAAGAGACAGGTGTCCCAGCAACCACGTACTGGGCAACGGATTCTAGCGTCTCAACAGGAGAAGCTGAACGAGAGCACACATGACGGCCGTTTGGAGAGCGATGGACATCAGCCCGCACCGACAGGCAGTGGGAAGAGTCAAGAGACGGAGGGGAAGGATGGGAAGGAGGAACGGAGGGAGACGAGGAAGAAGACACAGGAGACACGACAGACCGGGTAGAAGGAAGGGGAACCCCAGACAGAGGACCAGGAGGAGGATCCTTCGGGAGAGAACCCAAAGGAAAAGAGGAGGGGGCAGTGGGCGCATCAGGGTCCAAGGCCTGGAAACGGTTGTGAGTCTGAGGAAGGCGGGAAGGACGAGGAGAGGAAGAGCGCAACACGCGAGCATAAGAGATATTAGCATAAGGCGGGAGCCGGCGAACCTGGCGTCTCACCTCAGGAAAAGATAAACGCTCCCGGTGCTTCAAGTTGAGGACGGCTGCCTCAAGCTTGTAATGGACACACTAACGGGAGAAGGTAGGATGGGCCTCACCGCAGTTGAGGCAACGAGCCTGGGAAGAAGTGCACTCCGACTTAGAGTGACCTTCGCCACCACACAAAGGACAGAGAGAGACAGTCCCGGAGCAGCGGAGGGCACCATGCCCAAACCTCCAGCACTTGTTACAGAGCCGAGGAGAAGGAATGTACTCCTGGACAGAGCACCTGGCACCAGCAAGAATGACATAGGGTGGAAGGGTCCAACCATCAAAGGTAATCTTCACAACCCGGAGGGGTTGACGGCGACTACGACGAGGGGGACGAGTAAACGTGTCCACCTGGAGAATAGAATGGCCCTGGGCAGCAAGGATATGTCGAATATCGTCGTGGCAGTCGCGCACGTCCCGAACGCCGGTCGCAACATGGGGCGGGAGCAAAATAGTGCCAACACTGGCATTCAACTGAGCGTTCTTCGAGACCCGAACAGGGGTCTCGCCAAGGCAGGATAAGGCAGCCAAGCAGGAAACAGCATCCTGAGAAGGAGCAGCAACGACACGTGTACCGAGACGAGTGGGGTTGAAAGTAATGGAGGCATCCACGGAATCAACGAGATGTCGATGGAGGGAGAAATCGTCAGGAGGCGCAGAATCAAGAGGGAGGAGATCAAAATATTTGGCCCACGAAGCGGGACCAAACAAGGCTTGATAGGTAGCAGAACTGGAAGGAATCGAGCGAGGGCGGCCGTGACAAGGACGGCGGTGAGAACCCCCAGAGAGAGAGGGGTTAAAAGGCGCAGTAGTTACAACTAGAGAAGGAGCCGCGCCAGGGGATGAGGTAGTCACCACTGGGGGCTTGGGGCTCGACCCAACCACAGAGGAGGGAGGGGAGCCAGGGGAAGGAGTCAGAGAAGCCAAAGGAGGAGCAAGGTCGGGGCCCAATGCAGCGGAGGCTACAGAGCCCGGTCTTCCAACACGGACCGACTCGGGGGCTTGGTCGCCCACCCCACGAGTCTGAGAAGGTAAACCAGAAACAGCCGAAACAGGGGTCATTATCATTACGAAAAGAAGAATTCATTCACGAATGTGCCCCCACACCCACCATGGAGCCACAATTAGAGGCAGGACACCCAACAAGAAGCTATCGCCGATCTTGCCGGGGCCTCCTAGGGGTGCGTCGTGAGTATACGCCCCACAAACGCCACCTTAAGAAACCGACAGTCCGTCGAGATCGGGTTCAGTGACGAAAGGGGGATTGACAATGAAAGGTTCCGCTCGCTCTCGACGTCGGGTACTACAGTTCTACGGGTGCAAGAGTATGCCTCCTCAAGCACCCGGGCGTCAAAATAGAAGAAGTTCAAGGGAAGAACCAAAACAAGCAAAAGGTCGGCAGGAAACGGCAAGCAGATAGGAGAAGAGGGGGGAGAAAAACGAAACAGAAGGAAAAGGAAAAGGTGCCCAGCAGAATTGGAGAGGACGGCAGCAGGAGCACGAGGCTAGAAAAGGACAGAGGACTGTCCCAAGGAGCATCACACTCCGGCAGCCGCCCACTATGCCCCCACACGGTGACAACGAGCTGAGCGGGGAGGGGGGAAAGGAAGGAAGTTTACTGGAAAAAATTTATTATAAAATAAAGCCCACTTAGAAGTAATAAATACAATTTCTTAAAATAATAAACACATAAATCACTGGCAAGATTCCCACAAGTATGCTGCGTGTTCTAACGTGTCCTTGTAGATGACGGATACAGTGACAACTTAAGACCAGACATTGGCTAGGCATTATACATAAACCATACTAAGACACATCGATGGCCAACTAGCACCAAATTACACTCTGACAAGAATTTACTTTACTCATAAGCCAAATGATTCTTTGCTCAGCTTGAATGGTTTCTCAAGCCCCGCCTCTCTCTCTCAAGATAAATGAGGTAACTCTATTTTTTTAATATTTCACACTGGTGAGATCCTCCCACCAGCGACCCCACGGATGGTAAAAATAGAAAATTATATTGTATATAAGAGAGAGTGAGAAAATAACTGAGAAAGAGAGAGACAGAGAGACGAGACATAGAGAGAGATAGACAGAGAAAGACAGAGACAAAGACAGTAAGAAAAAGACAATTCAACAAAAGGATACTGACAGTCAGAAACAGAGGGAGGCAGATAGATAGGGAGACAGGCACCAATAGATATAGAGAGGCAGAAAGAGACAAAGACATAGATAGTCAGAGACGAATAGATAGATCGAGAGACAAATAGATGGTTGGAAAGATGAATAGATATACAGATATCTTGTTGAAAAGATCGATAGATGGATGGACTGATGGATATACAGATGACTTGATGGATATATATGCATGTACATATGAATAGACAGATGGAGGGATATATGCATGGGGTAGATGAATAGATAGGAAGAAAGATAGGTTGATAGATGAATGGAATGACAGATTAAAAGTTAGTTGTAAAAATAGATAGATGAATACCGGAAAAGATGGGTGGAATCGAAAGATGAATAAATAAATGGATGAGTAGAAAGATAGTTGGAAAGATGGATGGGCAGATAAATGGACAGAGTGGTAGATGATATGACAGATAGATTGATGTACATATAGATGCATAGAAAGATGGATATATAAATTGATAGTTATAAATAGATAGTATATATACTCGCATTTGGGTGAGGTGATATGGTGCAACAGTTTTGGATGAGAGGAAGAAACTTGTGATAAACACAAGACAGAACGCAAAACTATTGGTATTAATTTGATATGAGAGCATAAGAATGGAAGTAACTGCAGAGGGTCTATTGGCCCATACTTCCTCTTGCTGCTTCTATATTGGTTCGGAGTCTTGAAGTGGGTAGAATATAGATGTGCATTAATTGGCTGTTGATTGCTGGTATTGGCGTTTTGATGTGTAGTGCCACGCAGATGTCGAGCCGCCTGCTATCGCTGTATCTATCGATGATTTCTGTGTTGTTTATTAAGATTTCTCTGGTGATGGTCTGGTTGTGAGAGGAGATTATATGTTCCTTTATGGAACCCTGAACATATGCTTTGTTAATCGCCTGGAAAGAGACGTTGTTGTCTTGCCTATATACTGAGTTCTTTGGGCTTGCAGTCCCCAAGTGGGCATTTGAAGGCATAGACGACGTTGGTTTCCTTCAAGGCATTCTGCTTTGTGTCTGGAGAGCTTTACATGAGTTGATTATCCGTTTTTGGGGTTTTATAGTAAATCGTCAATTGTATTTTCTGATTTTTGTCTGTAGGTATAACGTTCCTATCAACAATATCTTTCAGGACCCTTTCCTACGTTTTATGAGCTGTCGAGAAGAATTCTACTTCTTCTCGTTGAAGATGACCGAATAGGTAAGATTAATAATTCTAACACAAATTTTCTCAATATGTCTTATGTTGCTCTTCACTGTCGAGGTAATTGAAAGGTAATTCTTATTACATTTTCAAAGACTTAGTTTATACAGCACAAGCCCTTTGAGAAAAACACCCACCCAGAGCTCCCCATGACGACAGTGTTCCACTAGTCGGTGTCATCAGAGCAGAACCCCTGTGTGTGTGGTCGAATCCATGGTGCATAAAGCAGCTTTAACCTTCACCCCAGGGTCAGCAGGCAGGTTCACAGGACTAAGACCCAACCTCATCAAACAAATGGTCAACCCTACAGTGGGAGACATTGCACAGGGCCTTCTGGTGGAACAAACTAGATTCTCCAACACATGTACAGCTGGCAACGTAACATATCCCATACGGCGTCTCTTTTTAAGTGCTACCCTCTGTGCCCTGAGAAAAAAGGAGAGATGAATCAAACTGAATGCTGTGGGTAAGTCACTACAGCGCCTCGTCGCTAAAGCGGCTGCTTGAACAGTTAGTCAGGCAGCAGCAGACATCCTGAAGCCAAAACAGTTTGGGTTTGGCATTCCCCAAGGGTGTGAGGCAGCGGCTCATACAGGTAGAGCCTACACTGTCAACAGTACAGATGAAAATACCCTCATAAAACTTGATTTAAAAAAGCTTTCAATCTGGTAAGAAGGGGTGCAGTACTCAATGTTGTTCATGTTTTTTTTCCCTTCCCTCTACTCGTTTGTAAACTCATGTTACAGAAAGAATCTAACTCTGTTATTCTGGGAACATGAAAATAAATCACAAGAAGGTGTCCAAAAGGGGGACCCCCCTTGCACCTTTTCTTTTCTGCCTAGTCATCAAGGAAGTCACTGATAACCTGTCCAGTGAGCTCAACATTTGGTTTTAGGAGGATGTTACTCTAGCCGGCTCCCCAGACTCCCTCCTGGATGACGTAAGAATAATTCAGCAGCAAGGAGCAAGTCTAGGCCTCACCTTGAACTCTTGCAAGTGCAAAATAACTTCCAACAACTAGCATATAACAGAGCGAATAAAGGATGTTTTGCCTGATACTCATATAACCAACCCTGAGGACAGCACACTTCTAGGAGCTCCTCTTGGACGGAATGCCATCGACGAAATCCGTAGTAAGAAGATCACTGACCTGAAGAGGATGAATGAGCGGATTGAAGACATCGATGCTCATGATGCACTTTTCCTCATCACCAGATGCTTGTCCCTCCCCAGGCTGACCTACTTTCTTAGATGTTAGACATCTTACAATAATATTAAATTAGAAGAGTACGGCACCCTGCTGAAATCATTGCTGGAAAAAGCCCTCAACCTTTCTCTGAGCGACTCACAGTGGAAACAGGCCTACCTTCCTGTCAGAATCGGGAGCCTCGGCGCTCTCACAGCGTCACAAATTGCTGTACCAGCGTTCCTGTTCTCTTCAGTGGCATCTGACACCCTGGTGAAGAAAATCCTACTTGAGTATCTAAGATAACCAGCAGGGGTAATGTATCCAGCTTTACAGACTGTACCACCAAATGGGTCTCTTTCACAGGACCAGCACCCCAACCACCACCTTCTGAAGCATATAAGCAATTCAGCTGGCATCGCCCCTTTGTCGACCAAGAAACGGCAACATGCCTAGAAGCTACGACAACACCACATGACACTGCCCGACTTAGAGCTGTAGCAGCTCCCCATGCAGGTGACTTCCTATTAGAAACCCCCAATGTCAGCAACTGGCCCTTGTCTCACACCGTAAGCCCTCCAAATTGCTCTCTGCCTGGCTGCCCCAATCCACACCAAATACAGGTGTATTTGTGGTGAGGCATTGGCAGACAGGTACGGACGGTATGACCTTCTCTGCCAAAGGACAAGAGGATGGCATGCAAGTCACAGCGAGGTTAATATAATATATACATATATATACATATATATATATATATATATATATATATATTATATATTTATATATATATATATATATATATATATATATATATATATATATATATATATATATATATATATATTAGTATATTTTGGTAGCAGTCTTTCCTGTAGACATATATTATGAAATATGACCGAAAAAGTAAGATTAATAATTCTAACACGAATTTTCTCGATCTTTCGTACGTTTCTTTTCACTGTTGGTGGTAATTCAAAAATCAATTCTCCAAAATTCATTTTTATTTCTAGTCTGACGCGACACTTGAGCGCATTTCGTAAAACTTATTACATTTTCAAAGACTTTTGCTTACACATACACAACTGAATAGAACTTACACATCTTCGATTTGTTTATATCTACATTTGAGTGAGGTGGATGGGGTGAGGTGGTATTAATAGGGTATTTAAAGTCTTTGAAAATGTAATAAGTTTTACGAAACGCGCTCAAGTGTCGCGTCAGACTAGAAATAAAAATGAATTTTGGAGAATTGATCTTTGAATTACCATCAACAGTGAAAATAAACGTAAGAAGGATAGAGAAAATTCGTGTTAGAATTATTAATCTTACTTTTTCGGTCATATTTAATAATATATGTCTACAGGAAAGACTGCTACCAAAATATATATATATATATATATATATATATATATATATATATATATATATATATATATATATTAGTATATTTTGGTAGCAGTCTTTCCTGTAGACATATATTATTAAATATGACCGAAAAAGTAAGATTAATAATTCTAACACGAATTTTCTCAATCTTTCGTACATTACGCTTCACTGTTGGAGGTAAATCAAAAGTCACTTCTCCAAAATTCATTTTTATTTCTAGTCTGACGCGACACGGGCGCGTTTCGTAAAACTTATTACATTTTCAAAGACTTCACAAATACACAACTGATTAGAACGTATCTCTGATTTTATATCTACATTTGAGTGAGGTGGGAAGGGTGATGTGGCATTAACACAAGACAGAACAGGAGGGGATATTAATAGGGTATTAAAAGTATCAACACAAGACAGAACAGAAACAATGGGTATTGAATAGAAGTGTTTGTAGAAAGCCTATTGGTCCATATTTCTTGATGCTTCTATATTGGAGCGGAGTCTTGAGGTGGGTAGAATATAGTTGTGCAATAATTGGCTGTTGATTGCTGGTGTTGACTTCTTGATGTGTACTGCCTCGCAAACGTCAAGCCGCCTGCTATCGCTGTATCTATCGATGATTTCTGTGTTGTTTACTAGGATTTCTCTGGCGATGGTTTGGTTATGGGAAGAGATTATATGTTCCTTAATGGAGCCCTGTTGCTTATGCATCGTTAAATGCCTAGAAAGAGATGTTGTTGTCTTGCCTATATACTGGGTTTTTTGGAGCTTACAGTCCCCAAGTGGGCATTTGAAGGCATAGACGACATTAGTCTCTTTTAAAGCGTTCTGTTTTGTGTCTGGAGAGTTTCTCATGAGTAGGCTGGCCGTTTTTCTGGTTTTATAGTAAATCGTCAGTTGTATCCTCTGATTTTTGTCTGTAGGGATAACGTTTCTATTAACAATATCTTTCAGGACCCTTTCCTCCGTTTTATGAGCTGTGGAAAAGAAGTTCCTGTAAAATAGTCTAATAGGGGGTATAGGTGTTGTGTTAGTTGTCTCTTCAGAGGTTGCATGGCTTTTCACTTTCCTTCTTATGATGTCTTCGATGAAACCATTGGAGAAGCCGTTATTGACTAGGACCTGCCTTACCCTACAGAGTTCTTCGTCGACTTGCTTCCATTCTGAGCTGTGGCTGAGAGCACGGTCGACGTATGCGTTAACAACACTCCTCTTGTACCTGTCAGGGCAGTCGCTGTTGGCATTTAGGCACATTCCTATGTTTGTATCATCGCCAGAGAAATCCAGAGAAATCCATCGCCAGAGAAATCCTAGTAAACAACACAGAAATCATCGATAGATACAGCGATAGCAGGCGGCTTGACGTTTGCGAGGCACTACACATCAAGAAGTCAACACCAGCAATCAACAGCCAATTATTGCACAACTATATTCTACCCACCTCAAGACTCCGCTCCAATATAGAAGCATCAAGAAATATGGACCAATAGGCTTTCTACAAACACTTCTATTCAATACCCATTGTTTCTGTTCTGTCTTGTGTTGATACTTTTAATACCCTATTAATATCCCCTCCTGTTCTGTCTTGTGTTAATGCCACATCACCCTTCCCACCTCACTCAAATGTAGATATAAAATCAGAGATACGTTCTAATCAGTTGTGTATTTGTGAAGTCTTTGAAAATGTAATAAGTTTTACGAAACGCGCCCGTGTCGCGTCAGACTAGAAATAAAAATGAATTTTGGAGAAGTGATTTTTGATTTACCTCCAACAGTGAAGCGTAATGTACGAAAGATTGAGAAAATTCGTGTTAGAATTATTAATCTTACTTTTTCGGTCATATTTAATAATATATATATATATATATATATATATATATATATATATATATATATATATATATATATATATATATATATATATATATATATATATACATATATATATATATATATATATATATATATATATATATATATATATATATATATATATATATATATATGTCGTACCTAGTAGCCAGAACGCACTTCTCAGCCTACTATGCAAGGCCCGATTTGCCTAATAAGCCAAGTTTTCCTGAATTATTATATTTTCTCTAATATTTTTCTTATGAAATGATAAAGCTACCCATTTCAATATGTATGAGGTCAATTATTTTTTATTGAAGTTAAAATTAACGTAGACATATGACCGAACCTAACCAACCCTACCTAACCAAACCTAACCTATCTTTATAGTTTAGGTTAGGTTAGGTTAGGTAGCCGAAAAAGTTAGGTTAGGTTAGGTAGGTTAGGTAGTCGAAAAACAATTAATTCATGAAAACTTGGCTTATTAGGCATATCGGACCTTGCATAGTAGGCTGAGAAGTGCATTCTAGCTACTAGGTACGACATATATATATATATGTCGTACCTACTAGCCAGAACGCACTTCTCAGCCTACTATACTAGGCCCGATTTGCCTAATAAGCCAAGTTCTCATGAATTATTTGTTTTTCGACTACCTAACCTACCTAACCATACCTAACCTAACTTTTTCGGCTACCTAACTTAACCTAACCTATAAAGATAGGTTAGGTTAGGTTAGGTAGGGTTGATTAGGTTCGGTCATATATCTACGTTAATTTTAACTCCAATAAAAAAAAATTTACCTCATATAGAATGAAATGGGAAGCTTTATCATTTCATAAGAAAAAATTTAGAGAAAATATATTACTTCAAGAAAACTTGGCTTATTAGGCAAATCGGGACATGCATAGTAGGCAGAGAAGTGCGTTCTGGCTACTAGGTACGACATATATATATATATATATATATATATATATATATATATATGTCGTACCTAGTAGCCAGAACTCACTTCTCAGCCTACTATTCATGGCCCGATTTGCCTAATAAGCCAAGTTTTCCTGAATTAATATATTTACTATAATTTTTTTCTTATGAAATGATAAAGCAACCCTTTTCTCTATGTATGAGGTCAATTTTTTTTTATTGGAGTTAAAATTAACGTAGATATATGACCGAACCTAACCAACCCTACCTAACCTAACCTAACCTATATTTATAGGTAAGGTTAGGTTAGGTAGCCAAAAAAAGCTAGGTTAGGTTAGGTTAGGTAGGTTAGGTAGACGAAAAAACATTAATTCATGAAAACTTGGCTTATTAGGCAAATCGGGCCTTGAATAGTAGGCTGAGAAGTGCGTTCTGGCTATTAGGTACGACATATATATATATATATATATATATATATATATATATATATATATATATATATATATATATATATATATGTCGTACCTAGTAGCCAGAACTCACTTTTCAGCCTACTATGCAAGGCCCGATTTGCCTAATAAGCCAAGTTTTCCTGAATTAATATATTTTCTCTAATTTTTTTCTTATGAAATGATAAAGCTACCCATTTCATTATGTATGAGGTCAATTGATTTTTATTGGAGATAAAATTAAAGTAGATATATGACCGAACCTAACCAACCCTACCTAACCTAACCTAACCTATCTTTATAGGTTAGGTTAGGTTAGGTAGCCGAAAAAGTTAGGTTAGGTTCGGTTAGGTAGGTTAGGTAGTCGAAAAACAATTAATTCATGAAAACTTGGCTTATTAGGCAAATCGGGCCTTGCATAGTAGGCTGAGAAGTGAGTTCTGGCTACTAGGTACGACATATATATATATATATATATATATATATATATATATATATATATATATATATATATATATATATATATATATAACTCGGCTACCTAACCTATAAAGATAGGTTAGGTTAGGTTAGGTAGGGTTGGTTAGGTTCGGTAATATATCTACGTTAATTTTAACTCCAATAAAAAAAATTGACCTCATACATCATGAAATGGGTAGCTTTATCATTTCATAAGAAAAAAATTAGAGAAAATATATTAATTCAGGAAAACTTGGCTTATTAGGCAAATCGGGCTTTGCATAGTAGGCTGAGAAGTGCGTTCTGGCTACTAGGTACGACATATATATATGTATATATATATATATATATATATATATATATATATATATATATATATATATATATATATATATATATATATATATATATATATATATATATATATATAAATATATATATATATATATATATATATATATATATATATATATATATATATATATATATATATATATATATATATATATATATATACACACACACATTCCGTGCAACTACTGGTTAATTTAAAATAATTATTAACCTTGTTGTAGAAATATTCTTGAGAAACTAAACAAATACTCCAGCCACCCTCCTGGTGCCTCCATCGACACACATGAAGACAGGAGGAACACCGTCAGGGGCAGCACCAGCAGCGTCGTCAGGATGGCCGCCCACACCAGCGGCGTCAAGGGGAACACGAAGCTCCATGGGTCTATCTCCAGTCGACTACGAACTCCCACAATCCTACTATGATCCATGACAATAGGCCAGGTAAAATCCAAAGTTTTGGCGCGTGATTCGCTGATAGCAATTGGCCCAAGTCCAATGTCAACCTCCTGGGAAAACGTATTAGACGATTATTAGTGTTTTAATTCATGAACTTTATAAGTTGTGTGGGCTGTAAAGTACATATTACATGCAAATTCTAAACAGTTTATTTACTATTTTTGATTTGTTTTACATTTTACTAAGTTATTAAACAATCAAAACAAAAAGTTCTTCTGAACTTGAATATATGTTGTTTTAAGTATTTAAATATAAGTTGTAATTACCTGTATGTACGAATAATGAAATTATTAAACTTTGCAATAAGGTTGAAACTTTTGTTTTTAATGATAATTATAGTCCCACACATTGATATGACAATAGAAACACCTATGTGCCAGTCCCGGCATTGCCAAGGTATTTTCGTCTGTCTGTCTTTCGATATGTCTGTATCTTGATATGTATGCCTGTCCGTCATTATGTTAGTCCATTTATCTGGTAATCTGTTCACTTATCCGTCTAATTACATATTCACCTATCAATCCATCTATTCCCACTTCCCACCTCTCTGCATTCTCCTAGAAATTATGCATTTAAGGACCACTGAAGGTTTTATATCATTCAATGGTAGAGTAATGTGATGAAAAAGAACTCCACGTTAATCACACATCATATATAACAATTGACACGCTGAAAGACTCAATTAAAATTGAATAAGAGTTTATTTTCTTATAGCAATTAATGTCAGCCAACCCCGACCATCCCATGGCCATCTTGTATCACAGATTATTTCCCCTGCAAATTTAGGGTAAGCCAAATTCCGAAGGAGGAGGAGGAGTATTAGGAGGAAGGAGGATTATGATGCGGAAGAAAGAGGAGGAAGAGAAGGAAGAGGAAAGGCGAGAATGAGGTAGAGGTGTAAGGATGACAAGGAAGGAGGTCAAGGTGGAAGGAGGTCGAGAATGAGGAAGGAGGAGAAAGACATCGAGAAGGAATAAGAAGGAGGAGGAGATCGAGGAGGAAGGAGGAAGGAGGAGGAGGTTTAAAAGCAAGGAGGGGAAGGAGGAGGTACGAGGAGGTCGAGGAGGAAGAGGAAGGAGAGGGTCGAGGAAGGAGGAGGACGAGGTCGAGACGTTGGCCAAGGTGGAAGAAGGATGAGGTAGAGAAGGGGGAGGTAGAGGAGGAACGAGGAAGAGAATAGGGAAGAAAGAGGTTGAGGATGAAGTAGGAGGAGTTCGAGGAACTAGGAAGAGGTAAGAGGTTGAGAAAGGAGGAGGCAGGAGGATAAGGAGTACGAGGTGAAGGAGGTCGATATGGAAGGAATAGGAAGTCGAGAAGGAAGGAGTAGGAGGAAGAGGTCGAGGAGGAAGGCGCAGGAGGAGGTCGAAGAGAGGGTAGAGGAGGTCGAGGGATGAGGAGGAGGAAGGAGGACGAGGATGAAGGAGGACGAGTAAGATTGAGGAGTAGGAGAAGGTCGAGGACGAAGTAGTAGTAGGTCGAGGAGGAAGGAGGAGTAGGTCAGGGAGGAGGAATTAAGTGGCAGAGGAGGAGGTGGAAGAAGACAGAGAGAGGGTGATGGTGTTACACTACACCAGTATACTCCAGCACTCACCCGGTGGTGGGGTCAGCAAAGCACCGAGGGTGTGAGGGTCAACTCTTGACAACCGTCTCTGCCCCACCAACTGTTGTTCACACAGTTTCTTATATTAATTTAATTCAAGAGTAAAATCAGATATGAAGTGATATAAAACATTATTATCAGATTCTTTATTTTACTTGCTGTATTTTATGAAGAAGAAAACACCCTATTTATCTATCAAGACAAGCCTGTATACGCCAGCTTCCAAACACGCCATGGCAACTCTTGTAGGCCTACAGTGTATTCCCACCAGGCCACCCACAGCTACCATTACACTCTCTCCCCTCCCCCTCAACCCACCCCTCCTTCACCCTCAAGTTCCTCTACAACTTCTTCCTCGACTTCTACTTCCCCCTTCCCTCTACCTCATCCTCCTCCTCGACACCTCTACCGCCTCCTCTTCCACACCTCTACCCCCTCCTCCTCGACACCTCTATCTCCTCCTTTTACATACCTCTGCCTCCCTCCTCCTCCATACTTCTATCCCTCCTCCTCCACACCTCTACCACCTCCTCCTCCACCCGTCTACCCCCTCCTCCTCCACACCTCAACCCCTTCCTCCTCCTCCTCACATCTAACCCGTCCTCATCCACATCTCTACCCCATCCTTTTCCTCTCACCTCTATCCCCTCCTCTTTAATGTTACTATCCTTACCTCTTGTGGAGGTTAGTTCCTATTATGAACTAGCAGTACCTGACTATGCATTGCTTTGGCTCAGCAATGCGTGTGTCTTGCTGAGCCACAGTAACCTTCCCTGTCCCCAAGTCCTCCCCACCATTCCCCTCCTCAACCATCTCCTCGGCCACCCAACCATTCCCCACTCCACCATCCCCTCGTCCTCCCCACCATTCCCCACTTCATCATCCCCTCTTCCTTCCTACCATGCCCCAATCGATGGAGAACTTTCGGAGATTACAGCATGTGTTGCTCTTATGTCCAACAGATAGCACTGTTTTTCACAAAAAAAACCCTGTCACAGGTGAGGCATGCATATAGTAGATATATAAAAAGACGCACCTATTCGAAGTCAACGTTGTGTCAAATTTTCAAAGCAATCGGTAAAAGGCACATGCTGTGGTTCACCACAGCAATGAGCCATAGCAACCTTCCCCTGTCCCCAGTCCTCCCCATCATTTCCCCTTCCAAAATTCCTTCCACCTCCCAATAATTCCCCACTCCCCCCATCCCCTCATCCTCCCCCACTATTCTCCTCCCCCCGGCCCCTTGTTCTCCCCCCACGATTCCCCACTAAACCGTCCCCTCGTCATTCCCACCATTCCTCACTCCACGGTCCCCTCTTACTCCCAACCTTCTCCCACTCCCCCGTCCCCCCGTCCTCCCTCCATTCCTCCGACTCCTCGTCCTCCACCATCTCCAACTCCCATGTCTCCTCCTCCCCACCATTACCTCCTCTCCTGTCTCTTCGTTTTCCCTATTATCCCCAACTTCAGCGTCCCTTCGTCCTCCCCACCATTCCCCAATCGACCGTCTCCTTTTCCTCCCCACCATCTCCCACTCCCCCGTCCTCTCGTCCTCCCTACCATTCCCACCTTCCCCGGTCCCCTCTTCCTCCCCACCATCCCCCATTCCACGGTCCCCTTGTCCTCCCTGTCATTTTCCATTCCCCTTCCCCTCGTCCCCACCATCCATAACTCCCCCGTCCCCTCGTCCTCCTAACTATTATCCCCTCCCCTGTCCCCTCGTTCACCAACCAATCCCCTATTCCCGGCCCCTCGTCCTCCCCACCATTCCCCAGTCCCTCTTCCGATGCGTTCCCAAATGATGAAATGTTCCCATCAGAAAATTAGGAACATCAAATGATCTGATGTTCCCATCACTGAAGAATGAGAAGAACAGTTAAAAAAACGAAATGGAAAACAATGAAAAAATAACAAAATAAACTATACTCAGGAAATGAACAGTATGGTAAACAACACAGATAAATTCCACAGCAACGTCACACAAAATAATTAAATCGAAATTAAAATAAATTGAAATCTATAAAAATTCCATTTATTAATGCAATCAGAAACATTGAAGTGTATTCATAACATATTTAGTATAGCATGTGTTGCACTTACATGCAACAGATGGTGTGTTTTTTAAAGCATGTTTTTACCTGTTACAGGGGTGACATCTATATACTAGGTATATACAAACATACGCATATTCGAATGGAACGTTGTGTCAAAATATCAAAGCAATCGGTGAAGATCTTTCGGAGATTACAGCGTGTGTTGCTCTTACGCCCAACAAGTGGCACTGTTTTTCAAAAAAACATGTTTTTTCCTGTCACAGGTGAGGCATGTATATGGTAAGTATATAAAAATGTGCGCCTATTCGAATCCAACGCTATGTCAAAATTTGAAAGCAATCGGTAAAGAGGTTTCAAAGATTTCCCTCACATGAAAAACATAGATTTTTTTTTACAAAGCATGTTTTTTCTCGTCAAAGAACTTTAGGAGATTAGTGATTTTGAACAAACGAACAAATACATTACGTTTCCAGTTGGTCTAGTTTAAATATTTTTATTATATTATATTAAGAACATAAATTATTGATTTAGCTATGTTAGTTTAGGTTAAGTTAAGATAGGTTAGGTTAGGTCAGGTAGGGTAGGTTGGGTTTGGTCATATATCTAAATTAGTTGTAACTAAAATTTTAAAAAATTGACTCATACATAATGAAATTGATAGCTTTATCATTTCATAAGAAAAATAAATGAAATATATTGAAATACATGAAAACTTGGCTTATTAGGCAAATCGGGCATTGCATAGTAGGCCAAGAACTGCGTTCTGGCTACTATGTACAACATATATTTATATATATATGTATATATATATATATATATATATATATATATATATATATATATATATATATATATATATATATATATATATATATATATATATATATATATATATATATATATATATATATATATATATATATATATGCGAACAAGCCTGAATGGTCCCCAGGACAATATGCAACTAAAAACTCACACCCCAGAAGTGACTCGAACCCATACTCCCAGAAGCAACGCAACTGGTATGTACAAGACGCCTTAATCCACTTGACCATAACGACCGGACAAAATGAGGTGATAGCCGAGGCTATTTGAACCACCCCACCGCCGGCACTCGGATAGTTATCTTGGGCATAGCATTTTACCAAATCACCTCATTCTTTGGGGCACACGTGAGGAACACAAATGCGAACAAGCCTGAATGGTCCCCAGGACAATATGCAACTGAAAACTCACACCCCAGAAGTGACTCGAACCCATACTCCCAGAAGCAACGCAACTGGTATGTACAAGACGCCTTAATCCACATGACCATCACGACCGGACAAAATGAGGTGATAGCCGAGGCTATTTGAACCATCCCACCGCCGGCACTCGGATAGTTATCTTGGGCATAGCATTTTACCAAATCACCTCATTCTTTGGGGCACACGTGAGGAACACAAATTCTGGGGTGTGAGTTTTCAGTTGCATATTGTCCTGGGGACCATTCAGGCTTGTTCGCATTTGTGTTCCTCACGTGTGCCCCAAAGAATGAGGTGATTTGGTAAAATGCTATGCCCAAGATAACTATCCGAGTGCCGGCGGTGGGGTGGTTCAAATAGCCTCGGCTATCACCTCATTTTGTCCGGTCGTGATGGTCAAGTGGATTAAGGCGTCTTGTACATACCAGTTGAGTTGCTTCTGGGAGTATGGGTTCGAGTCACTTCTGGGGTGTGAGTTTTCAGTTATATATATATATATATATATATGTATATATATATATATATATATATATATATATATATATATATATATATATATATATATATATATATATATATATATATATATATATATATATATATATATATATATATATATATATGTCGTACCTACTCCAAGCTTGTACTAAAGAGGCACCCTTCTTGAGCCCGGATGGGCACATGTATAAGCAAGTAGATGGGATCGCCATGGGTTCTCCCCTATATTTCCTGCTTGCGAACTTCTACATAAGTACCATCGAACAAAAGGTCTTAGTCGACATGAACTTGAAACCGGCCATATACTACAGGTATGTTGACGACATTTTTACACAGGTACCTGATGTTAGACATCTGCAGAAGCTGAAGGACGCATTTGAGCGGAATTCTGTATTGCGTTTCACTTACGAGATGGAGAAGGATGGGAAGCTGCCCTTTCTAGATGTTACAGTCAGGGAAAGAAGCAGAGGTTTCCACACTATAGTCTACACTAAGTAAACAAATATAGGAATGTGCCTCAATACAACAGTGACTGCCCAGACTGGTACACGAGGAGTGTAGTTAACGCTTATGTCGACCGCGCTCTCAGCCACAGCTCAGGATGGAAGCAAGTCGATGAAGAACTCTGTAGGGTAAGGCAGGTCCTAGTCAACAACGGCTTCTCCAATGGTTTCGTTGAAGAGATCATAAGGAAGGTGAAACGCTATGCAATCTCTGAAGAGACAACTAACACAACACCTGTACCCCCTATTAGATTATTTTAACCATGAGAAACTCTCCAGACACAAAGCAGAACGCTTTAAAAGAGACCAATGTCGTCTATGCCTTCAAATCCCGGGAAACAATTTTAGGTTGCCACAACGTATCTGGAAAGTGTTGGAAAGTATTGGCAACGTTTGTTTTCACGCATTAGATGCGTAATTTTGTGTGGATGTAAATAAGTTTCTAAAACGTATTGCACGAAACGTTGGCTAAAAAAAAATTTAACCTTGTGGTAACCTTAAATGTTTCATAATCGTAGTTATTTATTGCTATTATTTATATAAATGTAGAAATATAAAAGTATATTTCTACATTTAGTAAAATGAAGCAGGGTCATAATAAAGGTTAATTCATCATTTTTACTCATATTCTTAGGAAGAGGTCGAGGAGGAAGAATTCCAGGTAAGAGGATGAGGTCGAGGAGGAAGGAGGAGATAAAGGAGGAAGGAGGAGGTCGAGGCAGAGGAGGAAGGAGGATGAGGAGGTCGAGGCAGAGGAGGAAGGAGGAGGTCGAGGCAGAGGAGGAAGGAGGATGAGGTAGAGGAGGAAGTTAAAGAGGACGTTGAGGAGGAGGGCTATGAGGAGTAGGGCGAGGAAGAATGAATGCGAGGAGGAATGAGGGCGAGGAGGAAGGAGGAGGAGGGCGAGGAGAAAGAAGGAGGAGAGCGAGGAGGAAGGAGGAGGAGGAGGGCGAGGAGGAAGGAAAAGGGCGAAGAGGGAGGAGGAGGAGGAAGGAAAAGGGATAAGAGGGAGGAGGAGGAGGGCGAGGAGGCAGGAGTAGGGCGAGGAGGAAGGAGGAGGAGGGCGAGGAGGAAGGAAAAGGGCGAAGAGGGAGGAGGAGGAGGACGAGGAGGCAGGAGTAAGGCGAGGAGGAAGGAGGAGGAGGGCGAGGAAGAAGGAGGAGGGCAAAGAGGATGGAGGAGGAGGGCGAGGACTAAAGAGGAGGAGGAGGGCAAGTAGGAAGGAGGAGGCCGAGGAAGGAGGAGGAAGGAGGAGGGCGAGGAGGAAGGAGGAAGACAAAGAGGAGAGCAAGGAGGAAGGAGGAGGAGGAGGGCGAGGAGGGGGAGGGAGGAGGAGGCGGATGAGGAGTAAGGACGAAGGCGGGAAGGAAGGAAGAGGAGAGCGAGAAGGAAGGAGGAAAAGGAGGGTGAAGAGGAAGGAGGAGAGCGAGGAAGAAGGAGGTGGAGGAGGGCAAGGAGGAAGGAGGAAGAGGGCAAGGAAAGAGGAGGGCGAGAAGGAAGGAATAGGAGGACGAGGAGGGCGAGGAGGAAGGAGGAGGAGAAGGAGAGCGAGGAGGAGGCGAGCGAGGAGGAAGGAGGAAGAGGGCTAGGAAGAAGGAGGGCGAGGAGGAGGGGGAGAAGGAAGGAATAGGAGGTCGACGAGGAAGGAGGAGGACAGGCGAGGAAGAAGGAGGTGGAGGAGGGCGAGGAGGAAGGACGAGGAGGAAGAGAAGGAGGGAGGAGGGGGAGAAGGAAGGAGGAAGAGGGCGAGGATGAAGGAGGAGAAAGGAGGAGGGAGGAGGGCGAGGAGGAGGGAGGAGGGCGAGGAGGGAGGAGAAGTAGCAGGGCGAGGAGGGAGAGGGAGGAGGAGGCGGGTGAGGAGTAAGGAGGAGGACGAGAAGGAAGGAGGAGGGCGAGGAGGAAGGAGGAGGAGGAAGGAGGAGAAGGAGGGCGAAGAGGAAGGATGAGGGCGAAGAGGAAGGATGAGTGCGAGGAGGAAGGAGGAGGAGGGCGAGAAGGAATAGGAGGTCAAGGAGGAAGGAGGAGGAGGGCGAGGAAGAAGGAGGTGTAGAAAGAAGGAGGGCAAGGAGGAAGAAGGAGGAGGGAGAGGAGGAAGGAGGAGGAGGAGAGGAAGGAGGAGGAGGGCGAGGAGGAACGAGGAGGAGGCCGAAGAGGAAGGAGGGCGAGGAGGAGGAAGGAGGAGGGTAAAAAGCAGGAGGGCGAGGAGGAAGGAGGAGGAGGAGGCGAGCGAGGAGGAAGGAGGAAAGAGGAGGAAGAGGGCTAGGAAGGAGAGCGAGGAGGAGGGCGAGAAGGAATAGGAGGTCGAGGAGGAAGGAGGAGTAGGAGGGCGAAGAGGAAGGAGGAGGGCGAGGAGGGAGGAAGGAGGAAGGAGGAGAGCAAGGAGGAAGGAAGAGGAGGAGGGCAAGAAGGAAAGAGGAGGAGAAGGGCGAGGAGGAAGGATGAGGGGGAGAAGGAAGGACGAGGAGGGCGAGGAGGAAGGAGGAGGAGGGAGGAAGGCGAGGAGGAGGGTGAGAAGGAAGGAGATGGAGGAAGGAGGAGGAGGGCGAAGAGGAAGGAGGAGGAGAGTGAGGAGGAGAAGGGCGAGAAGGAAGGAATAGGAGGTCGAGGAGGAAGGAGGAGGAGAGCGAGGAAGAAGAAGGAGAGCGAGGAGGAGGGCGAGAAGATTGGAATAGGAGGGCGAGGAGGAAGGAGGAGGAGGAAGTCAAGGAGGAGGAGGGCGAGGAGGAAGGAGGAGGAGGGCGAAAAGGAAGGAGGAGGATGTTAAAGAGGAGGTTAAGGAGAAGAGCCAGGAGAAAGGAGGAGTAGGAGATCGAAGAGGAAGGAGGAGTTGGTAAGGTAGGAAGGTTGCAGAGGAGGAGGTCGAGGAGGAAGGAGGAAAAATTCCAGGTAGAAGGATGAGGTCGAGGAGGAGGAGATCGAGGTGGAAGGAGGAGATCAAGGAGGAAGGAGGAGGAGGTCGAGGCAGAGGAGGAAGGAGGTTGAAAAAGAGGAAGGAGTAGGTCTAAGAGGAAGGAGTAGGTCTAAGAGGAAGTAGGAAGAAGAGGGAGAGGAAAGGAGGAGGGGGGAAGGAGCAGGACGTCTGGGGGGAATTAGATAATGGAGGAGAAGAGGAGGGGGAAGAATACCAGGGGTAGGAGTAGAACAGGTAAGAGGGGGGAGGGGGAAGAGGAGGAGGAGTAAGAGAAGGGGGACGAGAAGGAAGGGGAAGAGGAGGGGGAGAGGGTAGGGGAAGAGAAGGGGGGAATGAGGAGGAAGGGGAAGAACAGGGGGAGGGGTAAGAGAAGGAAGGGGTAGAGTAGGGGGAGGGATAAGAGAAGGAAGGGGAAGAGCAGGGGGAGGGTATGAGAAGGAAGGGGAAGAGCAGGGGGAGTGGTAAGAGAAGAAAGGGGAAGAGCAGGGGGAGGGGTAAGAGAAGGAGAAGAGCAGGGGGAGGGGTAAGAGAAGGAGAAGAGCAGGGGGAGGGGTAAGAGAAGGAAGGGGAAGAGCAGGGGGAGGGGTAAGAGAAGGGGAAGAGCAGGCGGAGGGGTAAGGGAAGGAAGGGGAAGAGCAGGGGGAGGTTATCTTGAGATGATTTCGGGGCTTTAGTGTCCCCGCGGCCTGGTCCTCGACCAGGCCTCCACCCCCAGGAAGCAGCCCGTGACAGCTGACTAACACCCAGGTACCTATTTTACTGCTAGGTAACAGGGGCATAGGGTGAAAGAAACTCTGCACATTGTTTCTTGCCAGCGCCTGGGATCGAACCCGGGACCACAGGAACAGAAGTCCAGCGTGCTGTCCGCTCGGCCGCCCGTAAGAGAAGGAAGGGGAAGAGCAGGAGGAGGGGTAAGAGAAGGAAGGGGAAGAGCAGGGGGAGGGGTAAGAGAAGGAAGGGGTAGAGCAGGGGGAGGGGTAAGAGAAGGCAGGGGAAGAGCAGGGGGACGGGTAAGAGTAGGCAGGGGAAGAGCAGGGGGAGGGGTAGAGCAGGGGGAGGGGTAAGAGAAGGAAGGGGTAGAGCAGGGGGAGGGGTAAGAGTAGGCAGGGGCTGAGCAGGGGTAGGGGGTGATGGTCACTACGCGCGGGTATAAACACTGGACCACCACCCGGGTGATGGTCAGCTGGGTACTAGCTGACCCTCGCCTGGTGGGACTCACATCACAACCGTCGCTGCCTCACCAACTTGCAGTGTTCACTTAATAATATTTATTTAATTCATTAGTAAAATCGAAGATAAAGTTATGCAACATTATTATCTTATTCTTTATTTTTCTTGCTGTATTTTATGAAGATGACCACACCATAGACATGCCTGTTTAATCCAGCGCCCTAACACGTCATGGCAACTCTGTAGGCCTATAGTGTACATGCCCCAGCCGTCACACAGATCCTGTTACACTCCCTCCCCATCTTCTCCTCCCCACCTTCCTCTCTTCCCTCCTACCCTCTTCCCCCCTCCTCTTCCCCTTCCTCCTTCTCATTCCCTTTCTCTTACCCCTCCCCTCTTCCCCTCCTCTTTCCCTTCCTTCACATCACCCCTTCTCTTACCCCCTCCCCACTCCTCATCACCCTTCCCTTACCCCTCCCACCCTCCTCCCCCTTCACTTACCCCTACCCCATTCACTTTCCCTTTCTCTTAACCCCTCCCTTCTTCCCATTCCTCCTCATCCCCCTTCGCTTCCCCCTCCTCTTCCCCTTCCTCCTCATTTTCATCCTCCTTCTCTTCCCCATCCTCCTCATCCTCCCCTCCTCCACCCTTCTCATACCCCTCCCCCTCTTTACCCTCTTCTCTTACCCCTCCCCCTCTTTACCCTCTTCTCTTACCCCTCCCCCTTATCTTCACTTTCTCTTACCCCTCCTCTCTCTCCCCCTCTTCTTCCCCTTCCTTCTCATCCCCTTCTCTTTCCCCTCCCTTCTTTCCCTCCTCATCCCCCTTTTCTTTCCCCCTCCCCTCTCCTCTTCCCATTCCTCCTCATTTTCATCCTCCTTCTCTTCCCGATCCTCCCCTCCTCCTCATCCACCCTTCTCTTACCACTCCCCCCTTTTTACCCCTCCCTCTCCTCTTCCCATTCTCTTACCCCTCCTCCTCTTCCCCTTCCTCCTCATCCCCGTCTGCTACTCCTCCTTTTCGCCCTCCTCCCCATCCCCCCTTCTCTTACCCCTCCCTCTCCTTACCGCCCCATTCTCTTACTTCTTCCCTTAACCCTCACCCCCTCCACTTCCCCTTCCCCTTCCTTTTCATCCCCCTTCCCTCACTCCTCCTCTTCGCCCTCCCTTATTTACCTCTACTACATCTACCCCTGCTATTCTCCCCCCTCCTGTTCTCCTCCGTCACTTAGTTCCCCCCTCCCCGAGGTCCTCCTCCTTGCCCCTCCCCTCTCTTCCTCCTTCCTCCTAGACCTACTCCTTCCTCCTCTACCTCATCCTCCTTCCTCCTAGCCCCTCCTCCTTCTCCTTCCTCCTCACCCTCTTCCTCCTTCCTCCTTGCCCTCCTCATTCCACCTCGCCCACCTCCTCGCCCTCCTCCTCCTTCCTCCTCGCCCTCCTCCTCCTTCCTCCTCGCCCCTCCTTCCTCCTCGCCCTCCTCCTTGCCATCCTCCTCCTCCTTCCTCCTCACCCTCCTCCTCCTTCCTCCTATTCTTCCTTCATCCTCGTTCTTCTTCTCCATCCTCCTCTTTCCTCCTCACCATCCTCCTTCCTCCTCGTCCTCGTCCTCCTTCCTCCTTGCCCTCCTCCTCCTTCCTCTCTGCCCTCCTCCTCCTAATTCCTCCTTCCTCCTAGCCCTCCTCCTCCTTTCTCCTTGCCCTCCTCCTCCTCCTCCTTGCTCCTTGCTCTCCCCCAATATATAAGACAACAAAACGTTTTCAGATTCTTTCACACCCCTTTCCAGCAACATTTATAATTTATATCAATTATTGTAGGGAATAATACATAAATTATATATTTAAACATAATATTAGTGTTTAGTGGAATGCTTAAGGAGTCAAATTGTGTTAAAAAGAGCGATTTTTAGAAAATTTGGAAAACTACTTTTTTTCTGATCATAGAATAACTAAATGTATTTTGAAGGTTTCATTCAGCCATTAAATATCATTCACAATTTATTAATGAATTTTACAAAATAAAAACATATATTTTATATTTAAACATGTAAAAACTATTTGTAATACATTAGGAACAAAATAGTCGTAGAAAAACAATTTATTATAAAACCTATGTGTTTGGATTTTTGGATTAAAAGTTTCTCAAAGGCTCTCCTGCACCATTCTCAATGCAAGTCATTCCTACACCTATGGGAAGAGATAGACGAACGTTTTCTATACGATTTGTGTTTGCTGGGATGCCCACTTGGAGACTGTAAGCCTCAAAGAACTCAGTATATAGGCAAGACAACAACATCTCTTTCCAGGCGATTATTGATGCATAAGCAACAGGGCTCCATTAAGGAACATATAGTCTCTTCTCACAACCACACCATCACCAAAGAAGTCTTAACAAAAAACACAGAATTCATCGATAGATACAGCGATAGCAGGCGGCTTGATATCTGCGGGGCACTACACATCAAGAAGTCTACACTAGCAATCAACAGCCAATTAATGCACAACTATATTCTACCCACTTCAAGACTCCGCACCAATATAGAAGCATCAAGAAATATGGGCCAATAGGCCCTCTGCAGTTACTTCCATTCTTTCCTTTAACTTACCCAATATTATACCCATTGTTTCGTGTTCTATCTTGTGTTGAAAGTATGTTTTCACCTCATCCAAAACTGTTGTAACAAATCACCTCACCCAAATGCAGGCATATAAAATGAAAGCTATTTAAATTATAGCATAGTAGAACTCTGTTTAGTGTTTGCAGGTTATAGTTGTGTGTGTGTAAACTAAAGTCTTTGGAAATGTAATGAGTTATTACGAAACGCATTCAAGTGTCGCTTCAGACTAGATATAAAAATGAATTTTGGAGAATTGATTTTTCAATTACCATTGACAGTGAAAAGAAACATTGAGAAAATTCGTGTTAGAATTATTAATCATACTTATTCGGTCATATTTAATAATATATGTTTACACGAAAGACTGCTACCAAAATATTCTAATATACACTAATATATATGTATATATATATATGTATACATATATATATACATATATATATATACATATATATATATATATATATATATATATATATTAGTATATTTTGGTAGCAGTCTTTCCTGTAGACATATATTATTAAATATGACCGAAAAAGTAAGATTAATAATTCTAACACGAATTTTCTCAATCTTTCATACATTACGCTTCACTGTTGGAGGTAAATCAAAAATCACTTCTCCAAAATTCATTTTTATTTCTAGTCTGACGCGACACGGGCGTGTTTCGTAAAACTTATTACATTTTCAAAGACTTCACAAATACACAACTGATTAGAACGTATCTCTGATTTTATATCTACATTTGCGTGAGGTGGGAGGGGTGATGTGGCATTAACACAAGACAGAACAAGAGGGGATATTAATAGGGTATTAAAAGTATCAACACAAGACAGAACAGAAACAATGGGTATTGAATAGAAGTGTTTGTAGAAAGCCTATTGGTCCATATTTCTTGATGCTTCTATATTGGAGCGGAGTCTTGAGGTGGGTAGAATATAGTTGTGCAATAATTGGCTGTTGATTGCTGGTGTTGACTTCTTGATGTGTAGTGCCTCGCAAACGTCAAGCCGCCTGCTATCGCTGTATCTATCGATGATTTCTGTGTTGTTTACTAGGATTTCTCTGGCGATGGTTTGGTTATGGGAAGAGATTATATGTTCCTTAATGGAGCCCTGTTGCTTATGCATCGTTAAACGCCTAGAAAGAGATGTTGTTGTCTTGCCTATATACTGGGTTTTTTGGAGCTTACAGTCCCCAAGTGGGCATTTGAAGGCATAGACGACATTAGTCTCTTTTAAAGCGTTCTGTTTTGTGTCTGGAGAGTTTCTCATGAGTAGGCTGGCCGTTTTTCTGGTTTTATAGTAAATCGTCAGTTGTATCCTCTGATTTTTGTCTGTAGGGATAACGTTTCTATTAACAATATCTTTCAGGACCCTTTCCTCCGTTTTATGAGCTGTGGAAAAGAAGTTCCTGTAAAATAGTCTAATAGGGGGTATAGGTGTTGTGTTAGTTGTCTCTTCAGAGGTTGCATGGCTTTTCTCTTTCCTTCTTATGATGTCTTCGATGAAACCATTGGAGAAGCCGTTATTGACTAGGACCTGCCTTACCCTACAGAGTTCTTCGTCGACTTGCTTCCATTCTGAGCTGTGGCTGAGAGCACGGTCGACGTATGCGTTAACAACACTCCTCTTGTACCTGTCAGGGCAGTCGCTGTTGGCATTTAGGCACATTCCTATGTTTGTTTCCTTAGTGTAGACTGCAGTGTGGAAACCTCCGCCCTTTTCCATGACTGTTACATCTAGAAAAGGCAGCTTCCCATCCTTTTCCGTCTCGTAAGTGAAACGCAGCACGGAACTCTGCTCAAATGCCTCCTTCAGCTCCTGCAGATGTCTGACATCAGGTACCTGTGTAAAAATGTCGTCAACATACCTGCAGTATATGGCCGGTTTCAAGTTCATGTCGACTAAGACTTTTTGCTCGATGGTACCCATGTAGAAGTTTGCAAACAGGACACCTAGGGGAGAACCCATGGCGACCCCATCTACTTGCTTATACATGTGCCCATCCGGGCTCAAGAAGGGTGCCTCTTTAGTACAAGCTTGGAGTAGTTTCCTCAGAATACTTTCTGGCATGTCAAGAGGAGTACAGGCGGGATCACGATACACTCTGTCGGCTATCATTCCGATTGTCTCGTCCACAGGTACGTTGGTAAACAGCGATTCTACGTCCAACGAGGCTCTTATCCCTGTGGCCCGTGTGCCCCGCAGTAAGTCCACAAATTCCTTTGGAGACTTCAGGCTGAAGGCGCAAGGAACATAAGGAGTCAGCAGGCCGTTGAGTCGCTTTGCCAGTCTGTACGTGGGTGTGGGTATCTGGCTAATGATTGGCCGAAGTGGGTTTCCAGGCTTGTGCGTCTTGACATTTCCATACGCATATCCAGGTTTATATTCCCCAATGATCTTTGGCAGGTGGAGTCCGGATTTCTTGGCGTTCACAGTTTCGATCAGTTTGTTGACCTTTGCATTTAATTCGGCTGTAGTGTCCTTCGTTACCCTTTGGAAATTAGTTTGGTCAGAGAGTATGACTCCAACAGTGAAGCGTAATGTACGAAAGATTGAGAAAATTCGTGTTAGAATTATTAATCTTACTTTTTCGGTCATATTTAATAATATATATATATATATGTATATATATATATATATATATATATATATATATATATATATATATATACACATATATATAGAATTCTGTCTCGGCAACTGCACTCCCAAACAGGACCAGTCAATGTAATTAGTGCATATGCACCAATGCACCAACCCTGACTTCTACAGCAAAGACAAAGGAAAAATTCTATGATGACCTCAACAGAGTCATAGCGAGAATCCCTGTAAAGGAGCCACTGTTCATCCATGGCGACTTCAACGCCAGAGTGGGTGCCGTGCACAACATTTGGCCCACTTGTCTGAGTCAATTCAGCATAGGGAGGATGCATGAGAACGGGCAACGTCTGCTAGAACTCTGCTGCCTTCATGGTCTTTGTGTCACCAACACTTTCTTCGGCACAAAGCCTCACACTGATTATCATGGAGACACCCCAGATCCAAGCACTGGCACCAGCTTGACCTGATTCTTACCAGGCGTGCAAGTCTACCCAGCGTCAAGATTACGCATAGCTACCAGAGTGCTGTCTGTGACACCAACTACTCCCTGGTATGTAGCAGGGTGAAGATGCAGCCAAAGTAGATTCATTACTCAAAAAAGGCAGGCAGACCTCGCATCGACACCACCAGGACCCGCAACCAGGACAAGGTGGAAGATTTTGCACGCGTGCTCGAGGAAGCTCTCCCTGGCCCAGCAGGGGTCACTGCCTGTAAAAGATGGGAGCCTTTCAGAGATGCTGAGTTCAACGCTGCCAATTCCACCTTTGGCAAGAAGACCAGCAGGTCGGCAGACTGGTTCGAGGCTCACTCGGAAGAGATGACACCTGTCATCGAGGAAAAGACAAGCACATTGGCAGCCTACAAAGCCTGCCTAAGTCAGCGCAACTTACAGATCCTTCGGGCCTACCGCTACAGAGTGCAGCAGAGCTCCAGGCGATGTGCCAACAACTATTGGCTCCAGCTCTGCTCCCAGACACAGACTGCAGCGGATACAGGCAATGTAAGGGGAATGTATGACGGCATCAAGCAGGCCCTTGGCCCAATCCAGAGGAAGACCGCTCCTCTGAAATCTGCCACTGGCGAGGTGATTCAGGACCAGACACTGCAGCTGAAGCGCTGGGTCGAGCACTACTCTGAGCTATACGCCAGGGAAAATGTGGTCACTGAAGACGCCCTGAGCGCCATTGAGTGTCTGCTTGTGTTAATGGAGCTCGACAGCGAACCGACCCTCGAAGAACTCAGCGATGCCCTAGACTCCCTTGCTTCTGGTAAAGCTTCTGGCAAAGATGGAATTCCTGCTGAGACCTTGAAGTGCTGCAGAGGTAGCTTGCTCATGGAGCTGCATGAAATTCTCTGCCTCTGCTGGGAAGAAGGAGAGGTGCCACAGGACATGAGGGATGCCATCATCGTCACGCTGTATAAGAATAAAGGTGACAGGGGCGACTGCAACAACTACCATGGAATATCCCTCCTCAGGATTGTCGGAAAGCTGTTTGCTCGAGTCGCATTGAAGAGGCTCCAAGTACTTGCAGAGAGAGTCTATCCAGAATCACATTGCGGATCCAGAGCTGACAGGTCCACCATCGACATGGTTTTTCCCTCAGACAACTGCAGGAGAAATGCAGGGAACAGAAGCAGCCACTCTTCGTAGCCTTCATAGATCTGACGAAGGCCTTCGACCTCGTTAGCAGGGATGGCCTGTTCAAGATCCTCCCCAAGATCGGATGCCCACCCAGGCTCCTCAGCATCATCAGATCTTTCCATGAGAACATGAGGGGCACCGTGGTGTTTGATGGCCTAACATCAGACACCTTTGTCATCCGAAGTGGAGCTGGGCTGCGTACTGGCTCCAACCCTATTCGGGATTTTCTTCGCAGTTATGCTGCGGCTCGCCTTCGGATCTGTCACGGAAGGCATTTACCTCCGGACCAGGTCGGATGGAAAGCTCTTTAACCTCGCCAGGCTGAGTGCCAAGACGAAGGTTCGGCTGAGGTGTCTGCGCTACTTCCTTTTTGCCCACGACGCAACAGTCACTGCCCACTCAGCCGAAGACCTCCAACGGCTCATGACCCGCTTCAGCGAGGCCTCTCAGGCTTTCGGACTCACCATCAGCCTGAAGAAAACACAAGTCATGGGACAAGGAGTGGACTTCACACCTGACATCGGCATCTCCGATTCCAAACTGGAAGTCGTTCACGACTTCGTGAACCTGGGCTCCACAATCTCTGACTCCCTCTCTCTTGATACGGAGCGAAACAAACGCATCGGTAAGGCATCTACTACAATGTCCAGACTGACAAAGAGAGTGTGGGACACCAATAGGCTAACTGAGTATACTAAGATTCAGGTTTACAGAGCCTGTGTCCTGAGGACTCTCCTTTATGGCAGTGAGTCTTGGACACTACGCGCCCGTCAGGAAAGACAACTGAATGCCTACCACATGCGCTGCATTCGACATATCTTGGACATCACCTGGCAGGACAAGGTGACAAACAACAGCGTCTTGAGGAGAGCAAGAATCACTAGCATGTACGCAATGCTGAAAAACCAATGCGCTGGCTCGGGCACGTTGTGTGAATGGGCGACGGCAGGATCCGCAACGATCTCCTGTATGGAGAGCTGATGCAGGGAAAGCTTCCAACAGGCAAACCCCAACTACAGTTCAAAGACGTATGCAAGAGGGACCTGAAAGCCATGGACATCGATCTTGCTATATGGGAGTCACTGCAGATTTCCTTCAAATGAGAATTTTCAGCCTGGAGGCAGTCTGTTCAAAGAGGTCTTTCCAAGTTCGAGGAGTCAATTGCCAAGGAATCGGAGGCAAAGAGACAGAGGAGGAAAGCTGGTAGCCAGGAAGACAGACCAGAATCGGACTTCGTTTGTGCTCAGTGTGGGATGGACTGCCACTCTCGGATTGGCCTCATCAGCCACACCAGACGCTGCACCAGGATTGACAACTAGGGCGCAACTCCATAGTCTCCCGAGACAGAAGGATGCATATATATATAAATATATATATATATATATATATATATATATATATATATATATATATATATATATATATATATATATATATATATATATATATATATATATATATATATATATAGATATATATATATAGATATATATATATATATAGATATATATATATATATATATATATATATATATATATATATATATATATATATATATATATAAATGCATCCTTCTGTCTCCGGAGACTATGGAGTTGCGCCCTAGTTGTCAATCCTGGTGCAGCGTCTGGTGTGGCTGATGAGGCCAATCCGAGAGTGGCAGTCCATCCCACACTGAGCACAAACGAAGTCCGATTCTGGTCTGTCTTCCTGGCTACCAGCTTTCCTCCTCTGTCTCTTTGCCTCCGTCTGCTACTGAAGACCCTATCTTCGATGGTTCCCATATAAAAATTAGCAAATAAGTTTTGTTTACTTTCCGCTTAAGGTCTTCTACGGGGTTCCTCGTGATTCGTTGAAATTTGGAGTCGTCACTTAGGATGTCGCTAATTTTGTTCATGTATTCATGTAGCAGACAAAAACCAACTGTATACTGCCGTTATGTAGATGACATATTCGTAATAGTAAAAGACTCAGATGAACTAATTGACCTAAAAAGACACCTAGAGAGAGAGTCAGTACTCCGATTTACACATGAAAATAGTGAAAATAACAGTCTGCCATTCTTGGATGTACTAATAACAAAAACAGGAACCTCTTTAAGCACCAACGTATATACCAAGCCCACCAACATAGGATTATGCCTGAACGGTAGAAGTGAGTGCCCCCAAAGATACAAAGCCAGTGTTCTCAATGCTTATATTCGTCGAGCACTTACCCACTGCTCTGAATGGAGCAACGTGAGTAGAGAGTTTGAAAGAGTAACTCAGGTATTGGTGAACAACGGATATAGCAACGCGGAAATAAACGCTGCTATAAGAAGACACTTGGACCGTTGGTATAATTCAGAACCTAGAACAGAAACCACAACACCCCCAATAAAATTATATTACAAATCAACCATGCACAGTGAACATATAAAAGAGGAAAGAATAATGAAAGAAATAATCCGTAAAGGAGTAAAAAGCACTACTCCTAACCAAAACATAAACCTGATAATATTCTACAAAACCAAGAAGACTTCCGAACTCCTTATCAAAAACAGCCCGAAGCCGACGGAGAACCCTCTACAGCAGTCAAGCGTTGTATACATGTACACTTGCCCCCACGAAGGATGTAACCTTCAATGTAAGTACATAGGTATGACGTCGACCAAGCTGACGAGGCGTTTGACATGCCATCTTCAATCTGGTGCCCCTAGGAATCACATGAGACAAGCCCATGACATTACTCTAACAAGAGAAATGTTGAACAAGAATACTTGCATAATAGACAAAACCCAAGATTCAAGAAGATTACAAATTCTTGAGGCAATTCACATAAGAATAGAGCGACCTACCATGAACACCCAAATCACGGAACTATTTACTCTACCCACCATGAGAGTAAGGACAAGACAAGAACATATCGATGCCAACACAGAAGACAATGTCCAACATAACAGGCCAATTACACTGGATTAATCTTTATGTTTAGATAGGAGATGCCTCGTATGGGCCAATAAGCCTTCTGCAGCCCCTATGTTTATCCCTTATGTATCCCCCCATGTTTTCACCTTCATTGTATTATCACCTGACCTAATGCGGGTATAAAATCAACTAGTATTGTAAGATCTGTTCACTTGAGAATGAACCATGGAGGTTCGAAACGTCGTGCAAATTATACAAATAAGTGTAATACACTCTATAGTAAATCACTTCTTTTCTTCACCTTAAAAGTACGAAAATGAGTTTTGGAGAACTCCTATTTCAATTAAGCCCTGATGCTAAGAAAATAGTTAGAGGGATAGAAGCCCTAAACCAGAAAATAATTAATACAGAATATGCGGTCATATTCAATGAAACATGTTTGAAAGAAAACCTGCTGCCAGTATACACCAATATAAACCCACATGACCCAGCAGTCCGCAATACAGAGTTTACCTATAGGTATAGGCAAGAGCTCATTCGGCATCAACTAAACAAGAAGAAGGAAGCCCTCCAAACCTTTATAGAGCAGGCGGAGCATCTGTTAAACAAATGGACCCAGTACGACATCCCTATCCAACTCAAGCAAACCATCAACAGTGAACTATTTAACCTGAAACAACAACATAAAACTCTTGTAGAAACAAAGACACTCCGTAAGTTAACATCCCTAAACGGTGGACAGCTAAAAATCCCTCGTCCTAAAGATGGCTACTTTAACCTGACTTCTTATGATCTTACCCAGGACCAACGAGACCTCTTAAATCTTGGTCTAAATTGTCAATTCTTATCTAAACCAAAGATGCATCAAAAACGCCTGGAAATCGAAATGCTTCTGGACGATATCCATAAGCTAGAAGACAACAAAAAAATCATCACCACTGACACACTTCAAGCTGAACTACTTGCAGAAGCAGGGAAAAAACGAGGAACATATTCATCTACAATCTTAACCCCACGACTCAAAGAAGCAGCGAAACAACTAAGAAATCTGAAAGACGTAACAATAAGAAAAGCCGACAAAACAGCAGCATATGTATTGATTCCTACCCATGAATACATGAACAAAATTAGCGACATCCTAAGTGACGACTCCAAATTTCAACGAATCACGAGGAACCCCGTAGAAGACCTTAAGTGGAAAGTAAACAAAACAATTACAGCAATCAACGCAAAGAAAGGTAGTGTGCATTTCAATAAACTTCAAGGCGACTATGGCTTAGGATATGCCTACGGCAATGTTAAGACGCATAAACCAGGTAACCCACTACGCCCTATAATCAGCCAAATACCAACCCCAACTTATCACCTGGCAAAGAAACTCAATGAACTCCTAACTCCATACACTCCAAGTAAGTTTAGTCTACAATCATCAGCAGATTTCCTAGAATTGATCAAATCTACCCAGCCCGATGGAATCATCGCTTCCCTGGACGTTGAATCCCTTTTTACCAACGTCCCAGTCGACACAACCATAGGAATGATACTGGACAGAGTATACAGAGACGAGAGCACCCCCAAATTAGACATACCTGAGCCACACTTGAAAAGTCTTCTCGAAGCATGTACAAAGGAAGCCCCTTTCATCAGTCCACAAGGAGACATGTATTTACAAATAGACGGAGTAGCAATGGGCTCCCCCTTAGGAGTTTTATTTGCTAATTTTTATATGGGAACCATCGAAGATAGGGTCTTCAGTAGCAGACAAAAACCAACTGTATACTGCCGTTATGTAGATGACATATTCGTAATAGTAAAAGACTCAGATGAACTAATTGACCTAAAAAGACACCTAGAGAGAGAGTCAGTACTCCGATTTACACATGAAAATAGTGAAAATAACAGTCTGCCATTCTTGGATGTACTAATAACAAAAACAGGAACCTCTTTAAGCACCAACGTATATACCAAGCCCACCAACATAGGATTATGCCTGAACGGTAGAAGTGAGTGCCCCCAAAGATACACAGCCAGTGTTCTCAATGCTTATATTCGTCGAGCGCTTACCCACTGCTCTGAATGGAGCAACGTGAGTAGAGAGTTTGAAAGAGTAACTCAGGTATTGGTGAACAACGGATATAGCAACGCGGAAATAAACGCTGCTATAAGAAGACACTTGGACCGTTGGTATAATTCAGAACCTAGAACAGAAACCACAACACCCCCAATAAAATTATATTACAAATCAACCATGCACAGTGAACATATAAAAGAGGAAAGAATAATGAAAGAAATAATCCGTAAAGGAGTAAAAAGCACTACTCCTAACCAAAACATAAACCTGATAATATTCTACAAAACCAAGAAGACTTCCGAACTCCTTATCAAAAACAGCCCGAAGCCGACGGAGAACCCTCTACAGCAGTCAAGCGTTGTATACATGTACACTTGCCCCCACGAAGGATGTAACCTTCAATGTAAGTACATAGGTATGACGTCGACCAAGCTGACGAGGCGTTTGACATGCCATCTTCAATCTGGTGCCCCTAGGAATCACATGAGACAAGCCCATGACATTACTCTAACAAGAGAAATGTTGAACAAGAATACTTGCATAATAGACAAAACCCAAGATTCAAGAAGATTACAAATTCTTGAGGCAATTCACATAAGAATAGAGCGACATACCATGAACACCCAAATCACGTAACTATTTACTCTACCCACCATGAGAGTAAGGACAAGACAAGAATATATCGATGCCAACACAGAAGACAATGTCCAACATAACAGGCCAATTACACTGGATTAATCTTTGTGTTTAGATAGGAGATGCCTCGTATGGGCCAATAAGCCTTCTGCAGCCCCTATGTTTATCCCTTATGTATCCCCCCATGTTTTCACCTTCATTGTATTATCACCTGACCTAACGCGGGTATAAAATCAACTAGTATTGTAAGATCTGTTCACTTGAGAATGAACCATGGAGGTTCGAAACGTCGTGCAAATTATACAAATAAGTGTAATACACATAGTAAATCACTTCTTTTCTTCTCCTTAAAAGTACGAAAATGAGTTTTGGAGAACTCCTATTTCAATTAAGCCCTGATGCTAAGAAAATAGTTAGAGGGATAGAAGCCCTAAACCAGAAAATAATTAATACAGAATATGCGGTCATATTCAATGAAACATATATATATATATATATATATATATATATATATATATATATATATATATATATATATATATATATATATATATATATATATATATATATATATATATATATATATATATGTCGTACCTAGTAGCCAGAACGCACTTCTCAGCCTACTATGCAAGGCCCGATTTGCCTAATCGGGCCTAATAAGATCGGGCCGATTTGCCTAATAAGCCAAGTTTTCCTGAAATAATATATTTTCTCTATTTTTTTTCTTATGAAATGATAAAGCTACCCATTTCATTATGTATGAGGTCAATTTTTTTTATTGGCGTTAAAATTCACGTAGATATATGGCCAAACCTAACCAACCCTACCTAACCTAACCTAACCTATCTTTATATTTTAGGTTAGGTTAGGTAGCCGAAAAAGTTTGGTTAGGTAGGTTAGGTAGTCGAAAAACAATTAATTCATGAAAACTTGACTTATTAGGCAAATCGATCCTTGCATAGTAGGCTGAGAAGTGAGTTCTGGCTACTAGGTACGACATATATATATATACATATATATAAATATATATATGTCGTACCTAGTAGCCAGAACTCACTTCTCAGCCTACTATTCAAGGCCCGATTTGCCTAATAAGCCAAGTTTTCCTGAATTATTATATTTACTATAATTTTTTTCTTATGAAATGATAAAGCAACCCTTTTCTCTATGTATGAGGTCAATTTTTTTTATTGGAGTTAAAATTAACGAAGATATATGACCGAACCTAACCAACTCTACCTAACCTATATTTATAGGTACGGTTAGGTTAGGTAGCCAAAAAAAAGCTAGGTTAGGTTAGGTAGACGAAAAACCATTAATTCATGAAAACTTGGCTTATTAGGCAAATCGGGCCTTGAATATTAGGCTGAGAAGTGCGTTCTGGCTATTAGGTACGATATATATATATATATATATATATATATATATATATATATATATATATATATATATATATATATATATATATATATATATATATATATATATATATATATATATATATGTCGTACCTAGTAGCCAGAACGCACTTCTCAGCCTACTATGCAAGGCCCGATTTGCCTAATAAGCCAAGTTTTCATGAATTATTATATTTTCTCTTATTTTTTTTCTTATGAAATGATAAAGCTACCCATTTCATTATGTATGAGGTCAATTTTTTTTTATTGGAGTTAAAATTAACCTAGATATATGGCCGAACCTAACCAACCCTACCTAACCTACCCTAACCTATCTTTATAGGTTAGGTTTGGTTAGGTAACCGAAAAAGTTAGGTTAGGTTAGGTTAGGTAGGTTAGGTAGTCGAAAAACAATTATATCATGAAAACTTGGCTTATTAGGCAAATCGGGCCTTGTATGCCAGAACGCACTTCTCTGCAAATCGGGCAGAGAAGTGCGTTCTGGCTACTAGGTACGACATATATATATATATATATATATATATATATATATATATATATATATATATATATATATATATGTTCTAGTAGCCAGAACTCACTTCTCAGCCTACTATGCATGGCCCGATTTGCCTAATAAGCCAAGTTTTCCTCAATTAATATATTTTCTCTAAATTTTTTCTTATGGAATCATAAAGCTACCCATTTCATTATGTATGAGGTCAATTTTTTTTCATTGGAGTTAAAATTAACGTAGATATATGACCGAACCTAACCAACCCTACCTAACCTAACCTAACCTATCTCTATAGGTTAGGTTGGGTTATGTAGCTGAAAAAGTTAGGTTAGGTTAGGTTAGGTAGGTTAGGTAGTCGAAAAACAATTAATTCATAAAAACTTGGCTTATTAGGCAAATCGGGCCTTGCATAGTAGGCTCAGAAGTGCGTTCTGGCTACTAGGTACGACATATATATATATATATATATATATATATATATATATATATATATATATATATATATATATATATATATATATATATATATATATATATATATATATATATATATATATATATATATGTCGTACCTAGTAGCCAGAACTCACTTCTCAGCCTACTATGCAAGGCCCGATTTGCCTAATAAGCCAAGTTTTCATGAATTAATTGTTTTTCGACTACCTAACCTACCTAACCTAACCTAACCTAACTTTTTCGGCTACCTAACCTAACCTAACCTATAAAGATAGGTTAGGTTAGGTTAGGTAGGGTTGGTTAGGTTCGGTCATATATCTACGTTAATTTTAGCTCAAATAAAAACAATTGACCTCATACGTAATGAAATGGGTAGCTTTATCATTTCATAAGAAAAAAATTAGAGAAAATATATTAATTCATGAAAACTTGGCTTATTAGGCAAATCGGGCCTTGTATAGTAGGCTGAGAAGTGCGTTCTGGCTACTAGGTACGACATATATATATATATATATATATATATATATATATATATATATATATATATATATATATATATATATATATATATATATATATATATATATATATATATATATATATGTCGTACCTAGTAGCCAGAACGCACTTCTCAGCCTACTATGCAAGGCCCGATTTGCCTAATAAGCCAAGTTTTCATGAATTAATTGTTTTTAGACTACCTAACCTACCTAACCTATCTTTTCGGCTACCTAACCTAACCTATAAAGATAGGTTAGGTTAGGTTAGGTAGGGTTGATTGGGTTCGGTCAAATATCTACGTTAATTTTAACTCCAATAAAAAAAAATTTACCTCATACCTAATGAAATGGGTAGCTTTATCATTTCATAAGAAAAAAATTAGACAAAATATATTAATTCATAGTATTAATACTATGCAAGGCCCGATTTGCCTAATAAGCCAAGTTTTCATGAATTAATTGTTTTTCGACGACCTAACCTACCTAACCTAACCTAACCTAACTTTTTCGGCTACCTAACCAAACCTAACCTATAAAGATAGGTTAGGTTAGGTTAGGTAGGGTTGGTTAGGTTCGGTCATATATCTACGTTAATTTTAACTCCAATAAAAAAAAATTGACCTCATACATAATGAAATGGGTAGCTTTATCATTTCATAAGAAAAAAATTAGAAAAAATATATTAATTCAGGAAAACTTGGCTTATTAGGCAAATCGGGCCTTGCATAGTAGGGCAAAAAGTGAGTTCTGGCTACTAGGTACGACATATATATATATATATATATATATATATATATATATATATATATATATATATATATATATGTCGTACCTAGTAGCCAGAACTCACTTCTCAGCCTACTATGCGAGGCCCGATTTGCCTAATAAGCCAAGTTTTACTGAATTAATATATTTTCTCAAATTTTTTTCTTATGAAATGATAAAGCTACCCATTTCATTATGTATGAGGTCAATTTTTTTTTATTGGAGTTAAAATTAACGTAGATATATGACCGAACCTAACCAACCCTACCTAACCTAACCTAACCTATCTCTATAGGTTAGGTTAGGTTAGGTAGCCGAAAACGTTAGGTTAGGTTAGGTTAGGTAGGTTAGGTTGTCGAAAAAACATTAATTCATGAAAACTTGGCTTATTAGGCAAATCAGGCCTTGCATAGTAGGCTGAGAAGTGAGTTCTGGCTACTAGGTACGACATATATATATATATATATATATATATATATATGTCGTACCTAGTAGCCAGAACGCACTTTTCAGCCTAATATGCAAGGCCCGATTTGCCTAATAAGCCAAGTTTTCCTGAATTATTAAATTTTCTCTATTTTTTTTCTTATGAAATGATAAAGCTACCCATTTCATTGTGTATGAAGAACATTTTTTTTTATTGGAGTTAAAATTAACGTAGATATATGACCGAACCTAACCAACCCTTCCTAACCTAACCTAACCTATCTTTATAGGTTAGGTTAGGTTAGGTAGCCGAAAAAGTTAGGTTAGGTTAGGTTAGGTAGGTTAGGTAGTCGAAAAACAATTAATTCATGAAAACTTGGCTTATTAGGCAAATCGGGCCTTGAATAGTAGGCTGAGAAGTGAGTTCTGGCTACTAGGTACGACATATATATATATATATATATATATATATATATATGTCGTACCTAGTAGCCAGAACGCACTTCTCAGCCTACTATTCAAGGCCCGATTTGCCTAATAAGCCAAGTTTTCCTGAATTAATATATTTTCTCTAATTTTTTTCTTATGAAATGATAAAGCTACCCATTTCATTATGTATGAGGTCAATTTTTTTTTATTGGAGTTAAAATTAACGTAGATATATGACCGAACCTAACCAACCCTACCTAACCTAACCTAACCTATCTTTATAGGTTAGGTTAGGTTAGGTAGCCGAAAAAGTTAGGTTAGGTTAGGTTAGGTAGGTTAGGTAGTCGAAAAACAAATAATTCATGAAAACTTAGCTTATTAGGCAAATCGGGCCTTGCATAGTAGGCTGAGAAGTGAGTTCTGGCTACTAGGTACGATATATATATATATATATATATATATATATATATATATATATATATATATATATATATATATATATATATATATATATATATATATATATATATATATATTAGTATATTTTGGTAGCAGTCTTTCCTGTAGACATATATTATTAAATATGACCGAAAAAGTAAGATTAATAATTCTAACACGAATTTTCTCAATCTTTCGTACATTACGCTTCACTGTTGGAGGTAAATCAAAAATCACTTCTCCAAAATTCATTTTTATTTCTAGTCTGACGCGACACGGGCGCGTTTCGTAAAACTTATTACATTTTCAAAGACTTCACAAATACACAACTGATTAGAACTTACGTCTCTCTGATATTATATCTACATTTGAGTGAGGTGGGAAGGATGATGTGGCATTAACACAAGACAGAACAGGGGATATTAATAGGGTATTAAAAGTATCAACACAAGACAGAACAGAAACAATGGGTATTGAATAGAAGTGTTTGTAGAAAGCCTATTGGTCCATATTTCTTGATGCTTCTATATTGGAGCGGAGTCTTGAGGTGGGTAGAATATAGTTGCGCAATAATTGGCTGTTGATTGCTGGTGTTGACTTCTTGATGTGTAGTGCCTCGCAAACGTCAAGCCGCCTGCTATCGCTGTATCTATCGATGATTTCTGTGTTGTTTACTAGGATTTCTCTGGCGATGGTTTGGTTATGGGAAGAGATTATATGTTCCTTAATGGAGCCCTGTTGCTTATGCATCGTTAAACGCCTAGAAAGAGATGTTGTTGTCTTGCCTATATACTGGGTTTTTTGGAGCTTACAGTCCCCAAGTGGGCATTTGAAGGCATAGACACGTTAGTCTCTTTTAAAGCGTTCTGTTTTGTGTCTGGAGAGTTTCTCATGAGTAGGCTGGCCGTTTTTCTGGTTTTATAGTAAATCGTCAGTTGTATCCTCTGATTTTTGTCTGTAGGGATAACGTTTCTATTAACAATATCTTTCAGGACCCTTTCCTCCATTTTATGAGCTGTGGAAAAGAAGTTCCTGTAAAATAGTCTAATAGGGGGTATAGGTGTTGTGTTAGTTGTCTCTTCAGAGGTCTGAAGAGACAACTAACACAACACCTATACCCCCTATTAGACTATTTTACAGGAACTTCTTTTCCACAGCTCATAAAACGGAGGAAAGGGTCCTGAAAGATATTGTTAATAGAAACGTTATCCCTACAGACAAAAATCAGAGGATACAACTGACGATTTACTATAAAACCAGAAAAACGGCCAGCCTACTCATGAGAAACTCTCCAGACACAAAACAGAACGCTTTAAAAGAGACTAACGTCGTCTATGCCTTCAAATGCCCACTTGGGGACTGTAAGCTCCAAAAAACCCAGTATATAGGCAAGACAACAACATCTCTTTCTAGGCGTTTAACGATGCATAAGCAACAGGGTTCCATTAAGGAACATATAATCTCTTCCCATAACCAGAGAAATCCTAGTAAACAACACAGAAATCATCGATAGATACAGCGATAGCAGGCGGCTTGACGTTTGCGAGGCACTACACATCAAGAAGTCAACACCAGCAATCAACAGCCAATTATTGCACAACTATATTCTACCCACCTCAAGACTCCGCTCCAATATAGAAGCATCAAGAAATATGGACCAATAGGCTTTCTACAAACACTTCTATTCAATACCCATTGTTTCTGTTCTGTCTTGTGTTGATACTTTTAATACCCTATTAATATCCCCTGTTCTGTCTTGTGTTAATGCCACATCATCCTTCCCACCTCACTCAAATGTAGATATAATATCAGAGAGACGTAAGTTCTAATCAGTTGTGTATTTGTGAAGTCTTTGAAAATGTAATAAGTTTTACGAAACGCGCCCGTGTCGCGTCAGACTAGAAATAAAAATGAATTTTGGAGAAGTGATTTTTTCTTTACCTCCAACATTGAAGCGTAATGTACGAAAGATTGAGAAAATTCGTGTTAGAATTATTAATCTTACTTTTTCGGTCATATTTAATAATATATATATATATATATATATATATATATGTCGTACCTAGTAGCCAGAACGCACTTCTCAGCCTACAATTCAGGGCCCGATTTGCCTAATAAGCCAATTTTTCCTGAATTAATATATTTTCTCAAACTTTTTTCTTATGAAATGATAAAGCTACCAATTTCATTATGTATGAGGTCAATTTTTTTTATTGGAGTTAAAATTAACGTAGATATATGACCGAACCTAACCAACCCTACCTAACCTAACCTAACCTATCTTTATGGGTTAGGTTAGGTTAGGTAGCCGAAAAAGCTAGGTTAGGTTAGGTTAGGTAGTCGAAAAACAATAATTTAATGAAAACTTGGCTTATTAGGCAAATCGGGCCTTGCATAGTAGGCCGAGAAGTGCGTTCTGGCTACTAGGTACGACATATATATATATATGTCGTACCTAGTATCGCACTAGTATAGTAGCCAGAACGCACTTTTCAGCCTACTATGCAAGGCCCGATTTGCCTAATAAGCCAAGTTTTCATGAATTATTTGTTTTTCGACTACCTAACCTACCTAACCTAACCTAACTTTTTCTGCTACATAACCTAACCTAACCTATAAAGATAGGTTAGGTTAGGTTAGGTAGGGTTGGTTAGGTTCGGTCATATATCTACGTTAATTTTAACTCCAATAAAAAAAATTGAACTCAAACATAATGAAATGGGTAGCTTTATCATTTCATAAGAAAAAAATTATAGAAAATATATTAATTTAGGAAAAGTTGGCTTATTAGGCAAATCGGGCCTTGCATAGTAGGCTGAGAAGTGTGTTCTGGCTACTAGGTACGACATATATTTATATATATATATATATATATATATATCTATATATATATATATATATATATATATATATATATATATATATATATATATATATATATATATATATATATATATATATATATATATGTTTCATTGAATATGACCGCATATTCTGTATTTATTATTTTCTGGTTTAGGGCTTCTACCCCTCTAACTATTTTCTTAGCATCAGGGCTTAGATGAAATAGGAGTTCTCCAAAACTCATTTTCGTTCTTCTAAGGTGAAGAAAAGAAGTGATTTACTATAGAATGTATTACACTTATTTATACAATTTGCACAATGTTTCGAACCTCCATGGTTCATTCTCAAGTGAAGAAATCTTACAATGCTGGTTGATTTTATACCCGCACTGGGTCAGGTGATAAGACAATAAAGGTGAAAACATGGGGGGATACATAAGGGATAAATGTGGGGTGAAACCTAAGAACATAAGAATAGAGGTAACTGCAGAAGGCTTATTGGCCCATACGAGGCAGCTCCTATCTACATACAAAGATTAATCCAGTGTAATTGGCCTGTTATGTTGGACATTGTCTCCTGTGTTGGCATCGTTATGTTCTGGTCTTGTCCTTACTCTCATGGTGGGTAGAGTATATTGTTCCGTGATTTGGGTGTTCATGGTAGGTTGTTCTATTCTTATGTGAATTGCTTCAAGAATTTGTAATCTTCTTGCATCTTGGGGTTTGTCTATTATGCAGGTATTCTTGTTCAACATTTCTCTTGTTAGAGTGATGTCATGGGCTTGTCTCAAGTGATTCCTAGGGGCACCAGATTGAAGATGGCATGTCAGACGCCTCGTCAGCTTGGTCGACGTCATACCTATGTACTTAGATTGAAGGTTACATCCTTCGTGGGGGCAAGTGTACATGTATACAACGCTTGACTGCTGTAGAGGGTTCTCCGTCGGCTTCGGGCTGTTTTTGATAAGGAGTTCGGAAGTCTTCTTGGTTTTGTAGAATATTATCAGGTTTATGTTTTGGTTAGGAGTAGTGCTTTTTACTCCTTTACGGATTATTTCTTTCATTATTCTTTCCTCTTTTATATGTTCACTGTGCATGGTTGATTTGTAATATAATTTTATTGGAGGTATTATGGTTTCTGTTCAAGGTTCTGGATTATACCAACGGTCCAAGTGTCTTCTTATAGCAGCGTTTATTTCCGCGTTGCTATATCCGTTGTTCACCATTACCTGAGTTACTCTTTCAAACTCTCTACTCACGTTGCTCCATTCAGAGTAGTGGGTAAGCGCTCGACGAATATAAGCATTGAGAACACTGGCTTTGTATCTTTGGGGGCACTCACTTCTACCGTTCAGGCATAATCCTATGTTGGTGGGCTTGGTATATACGTTGGTGCTTAAAGAGGTTCCTGTTTTTGTTATTAGTCTCGTTGGTCCTGGGTAAGACCATAAGAAGTCAGGTTAATGTAGCCTAAAGATGGCTACATTAACCTGACTTCTTATGGTCTTACCCAGGACCAACGAGACCTCTTAAATCTTGGTCTAAATTGTCAATTCATATCTAAACCAAAGATGCATCAAAAACGTCTGGAAATCGAAATGCTTCTGGTCGATATCCATAAGCTAGAAGACAACAAAAAAGTCATCACCACTGATACACTTCAGGCTGAACTACTTGCAGAAGCAGGGAAAAAACGAGGAACATATTCATCTACAATCTTAACCCCACGACTCAAAGAAGCAGTAAAACAACTAAAAAATCTGAAAGACGTAACAATAAGAATAGCCGACAAGACAGCAGCATATGTATTGATTCCTACCCGAGAATACATGAACAAAATTAGTGACGACTCCAAATTTCCTTACATCCTTAGTGACGACTCCAAATTTCCACGAATCACGAGGAACCCCGTGGAAGACCTTAAGCGGAAAGTAAACAAAACAATTACAGTAATCAACGCAAAGAAAGGTAGTGTGCATTTCAATAAACTTCAAGGCGTCTATGGCTTAGGATATGCCTACGGCAATGTTAAGACACATAAACCAGGTAACCCACTACGCCCTATAATCAGCCAAATACCAACTCCAACTTATCACCTGGCAAAAAAACTCAATGAACTCCAAACTCCATACACTCCAAGTAAGTTTAGTCTACAATCATCAGCAGATTTCCTAGAATTGATCAAATCTACCCAGCCCGATGGAATCGTCGCATCCATGGACGTTGAATCCCTATTTACCAACGTCCCAGTCGACACAACCATAGGAATGATACTGGACAGAGTATACAGAGACGAGAGCACCCCCAAATTAGACATGCCTGGGCCACACTTGAAGAGTATTCTCGAAGCATGTACAAAGGAAGCCCCTTTCTTCAGTCCACAAGGAGACATGTAATTTACAAATAGACGGAGTAGCAATGGGCTTCCCCATAGGAGTTTTATTTGCTAATTTTTATATGGGAACCATCGAAGACAGGGTCTTCAACAGCAGACAAAAACCAACTGTATATTGCCGTTACGTAGATGACATATTCGTAATAGTAAAAGACTCAGATGAACTAATTGACCTAAAAAGACATCTAGAGATAGAGTCAGTACTCCGATTTACACATGAAAATAGTGAATATAACAGTCTGCCATTCTTGGATGTACTAATAACAAAAACAGGAACCTCTTTGAGCACCAACGTATATACTACGCCCACCAACAAAGGATTATGCCTGAACGGTAGAAGTGAGTGCCCCCAAAGATACAAAGCCAGTGTTCTCAATACTTATATTCGTCGAGCGCTTACCCACTGCTCTGAATGGAGCAACGTGAGTAGAGAGTTTGAAAGAGTAATTCAGGTATTGGTGAACAACGGATATAGCAACGCGGAAATAAACGCTGCTATAAGAAGACACTTGGACCGTTGGTATAATCCAGAACCTAGAACAGATACCATAATACTACCAATAAAATTATATTACAAATCAACCATGCACAGTAAACATATAAAAGAGGAAAGAATAATGAAAGAAATAATCCGTAAAGGAGTAAAAAACACTACTCTTAACCAAAACATAAACCTGATAATATTCTACAAAACCAAGTAGACTTCCGAACTCCTTATCAAAAACAGCCCGAAGCCGACGGAGAACCCTCTACAGCAGTCAAGCGTTGTATACATGTACACTTGTCCCCACGAAGGATGTAACCTTCAATCTAAGTACATAGGTATGACGTCGACCAAGCTGACGAGGCGTTTGACATGCCATCTTCAATCCGGTGCCCCTAGGAATCAGATGAGACAAGCCCATGACATCACTCTAACAAGAGAAATGTTGAACAAGAATACCTGCATAATAGACAAAACCCAAGATGCAAGAAGATTACAAATTCTTGAAGCAATTCACATAAGAATAGAACAACCTACCATGAACACCCAAATCACGGAACTATTTACTCTACCCACCATGAGAGTAAGGACAAGACCAGAACATAACGATGCCAACACAGAAGACAATGTCCAACATAACAGGCCAATTACACTGGATTAATCTTTGTATGTAGATAGGAGCTGCCTCGTATGGGCCAATAAGCCTTCTGCAGTTACCTCTATTCTTATGTTCTTAGGTTTCACCCCACATTTATCCCTTATGTATCCCCCCATGTTTTCACCTTTATTGTCTTATCACCTGACCCAGTGCGGGTATAAAATCAACCAGTATTGTTAGATCTCTTCACTTGAGAATGAACCATGGAGGTTCGAAACGTTGTGCAAATTGTATAAATAAGTGTAATACATTCTATAGTAAATCACTTCATTTCTTCACCTTAAAAGTACGAAAATGAGTTTTGGAGAACTCCTATTTCAACTAAGCCCTGATGCTAAGAAAATAGTTAGAGGGATAGTAGCCCTAAACCAGAAAATAATAAATACAGAATATGCAGTCATATTCAATGAAGCATGTTTGAAAGAAACCCAGCTGCCAGTATTCACCGTCGAGCGCTTACCCACTGCTCTGAATGGAGCAACGTGAGTAGAGAGTTTGAAAGAGTAATTCAGGTATTGGTGAACAACGGATATAGCAACGCGGAAATAAACGCTGCTATAAGAAGACACTTGGACCGTTGGTATAATCCAGAACCTAGAACAGATACCATAATACTACCAATAAAATTATATTACAAATCAACCATGCACAGTAAACATATAAAAGAGGAAAGAATAATGAAAGAAATAATCCGTAAAGGAGTAAAAAACACTACTCTTAACCAAAACATAAACCTGATAATATTCTACAAAACCAAGTAGACTTCCGAACTCCTTATCAAAAACAGCCCGAAGCCGACGGAGAACCCTCTACAGCAGTCAAGCGTTGTATACATGTACACTTGTCCCCACGAAGGATGTAACCTTCAATCTAAGTACATAGGTATGACGTCGACCAAGCTGACGAGGCGTTTGACATGCCATCTTCAATCCGGTGCCCCTAGGAATCAGATGAGACAAGCCCATGACATCACTCTAACAAGAGAAATGTTGAACAAGAATACCTGCATAATAGACAAAACCCAAGATGCAAGAAGATTACAAATTCTTGAAGCAATTCACATAAGAATAGAACAACCTACCATGAACACCCAAATCACGGAACTATTTACTCTACCCACCATGAGAGTAAGGACAAGACCAGAACATAACGATGCCAACACAGAAGACAATGTCCAACATAACAGGCCAATTACACTGGATTAATCTTTGTATGTAGATAGGAGCTGCCTCGTATGGGCCAATAAGCCTTCTGCAGTTACCTCTATTCTTATGTTCTTAGGTTTCACCCCACATTTATCCCTTATGTATCCCCCCATGTTTTCACCTTTATTGTCTTATCACCTGACCCAGTGCGGGTATAAAATCAACCAGTATTGTTAGATCTCTTCACTTGAGAATGAACCATGGAGGTTCGAAACGTTGTGCAAATTGTATAAATAAGTGTAATACATTCTATAGTAAATCACTTCATTTCTTCACCTTAAAAGTACGAAAATGAGTTTTGGAGAACTCCTATTTCAACTAAGCCCTGATGCTAAGAAAATAGTTAGAGGGATAGTAGCCCTAAACCAGAAAATAATAAATACAGAATATGCAGTCATATTCAATGAAGCATGTTTGAAAGAAACCCAGCTGCCAGTATTCACCGTCGAGCGCTTACCCACTGCTCTGAATGGAGCAACGTGAGTAGAGAGTTTGAAAGAGTAATTCAGGTATTGGTGAACAACGGATATAGCAACGCGGAAATAAACGCTGCTATAAGAAGACACTTGGACCGTTGGTATAATCCAGAACCTAGAACAGATACCATAATACTACCAATAAAATTATATTACAAATCAACCATGCACAGTAAACATATAAAAGAGGAAAGAATAATGAAAGAAATAATCCGTAAAGGAGTAAAAAACACTACTCTTAACCAAAACATAAACCTGATAATATTCTACAAAACCAAGTAGACTTCCGAACTCCTTATCAAAAACAGCCCGAAGCCGACGGAGAACCCTCTACAGCAGTCAAGCGTTGTATACATGTACACTTGTCCCCACGAAGGATGTAACCTTCAATCTAAGTACATAGGTATGACGTCGACCAAGCTGACGAGGCGTTTGACATGCCATCTTCAATCCGGTGCCCCTAGGAATCAGATGAGACAAGCCCATGACATCACTCTAACAAGAGAAATGTTGAACAAGAATACCTGCATAATAGACAAAACCCAAGATGCAAGAAGATTACAAATTCTTGAAGCAATTCACATAAGAATAGAACAACCTACCATGAACACCCAAATCACGGAACTATTTACTCTACCCACCATGAGAGTAAGGACAAGACCAGAACATAACGATGCCAACACAGAAGACAATGTCCAACATAACAGGCCAATTACACTGGATTAATCTTTGTATGTAGATAGGAGCTGCCTCGTATGGGCCAATAAGCCTTCTGCAGTTACCTCTATTCTTATGTTCTTAGGTTTCACCCCACATTTATCCCTTATGTATCCCCCCATGTTTTCACCTTTATTGTCTTATCACCTGACCCAGTGCGGGTATAAAATCAACCAGTATTGTTAGATCTCTTCACTTGAGAATGAACCATGGAGGTTCGAAACGTTGTGCAAATTGTATAAATAAGTGTAATACATTCTATAGTAAATCACTTCATTTCTTCACCTTAAAAGTACGAAAATGAGTTTTGGAGAACTCCTATTTCAACTAAGCCCTGATGCTAAGAAAATAGTTAGAGGGATAGTAGCCCTAAACCAGAAAATAATAAATACAGAATATGCAGTCATATTCAATGAAGCATGTTTGAAAGAAACCCAGCTGCCAGTATTCACCGTCGAGCGCTTACCCACTGCTCTGAATGGAGCAACGTGAGTAGAGAGTTTGAAAGAGTAATTCAGGTATTGGTGAACAACGGATATAGCAACGCGGAAATAAACGCTGCTATAAGAAGACACTTGGACCGTTGGTATAATCCAGAACCTAGAACAGATACCATAATACTACCAATAAAATTATATTACAAATCAACCATGCACAGTAAACATATAAAAGAGGAAAGAATAATGAAAGAAATAATCCGTAAAGGAGTAAAAAACACTACTCTTAACCAAAACATAAACCTGATAATATTCTACAAAACCAAGTAGACTTCCGAACTCCTTATCAAAAACAGCCCGAAGCCGACGGAGAACCCTCTACAGCAGTCAAGCGTTGTATACATGTACACTTGTCCCCACGAAGGATGTAACCTTCAATCTAAGTACATAGGTATGACGTCGACCAAGCTGACGAGGCGTTTGACATGCCATCTTCAATCCGGTGCCCCTAGGAATCAGATGAGACAAGCCCATGACATCACTCTAACAAGAGAAATGTTGAACAAGAATACCTGCATAATAGACAAAACCCAAGATGCAAGAAGATTACAAATTCTTGAAGCAATTCACATAAGAATAGAACAACCTACCATGAACACCCAAATCACGGAACTATTTACTCTACCCACCATGAGAGTAAGGACAAGACCAGAACATAACGATGCCAACACAGAAGACAATGTCCAACATAACAGGCCAATTACACTGGATTAATCTTTGTATGTAGATAGGAGCTGCCTCGTATGGGCCAATAAGCCTTCTGCAGTTACCTCTATTCTTATGTTCTTAGGTTTCACCCCACATTTATCCCTTATGTATCCCCCCATGTTTTCACCTTTATTGTCTTATCACCTGACCCAGTGCGGGTATAAAATCAACCAGTATTGTTAGATCTCTTCACTTGAGAATGAACCATGGAGGTTCGAAACGTTGTGCAAATTGTATAAATAAGTGTAATACATTCTATAGTAAATCACTTCATTTCTTCACCTTAAAAGTACGAAAATGAGTTTTGGAGAACTCCTATTTCAACTAAGCCCTGATGCTAAGAAAATAGTTAGAGGGATAGTAGCCCTAAACCAGAAAATAATAAATACAGAATATGCAGTCATATTCAATGAAGCATGTTTGAAAGAAACCCAGCTGCCAGTATTCACCGTCGAGCGCTTACCCACTGCTCTGAATGGAGCAACGTGAGTAGAGAGTTTGAAAGAGTAATTCAGGTATTGGTGAACAACGGATATAGCAACGCGGAAATAAACGCTGCTATAAGAAGACACTTGGACCGTTGGTATAATCCAGAACCTAGAACAGATACCATAATACTACCAATAAAATTATATTACAAATCAACCATGCACAGTAAACATATAAAAGAGGAAAGAATAATGAAAGAAATAATCCGTAAAGGAGTAAAAAACACTACTCTTAACCAAAACATAAACCTGATAATATTCTACAAAACCAAGTAGACTTCCGAACTCCTTATCAAAAACAGCCCGAAGCCGACGGAGAACCCTCTACAGCAGTCAAGCGTTGTATACATGTACACTTGTCCCCACGAAGGATGTAACCTTCAATCTAAGTACATAGGTATGACGTCGACCAAGCTGACGAGGCGTTTGACATGCCATCTTCAATCCGGTGCCCCTAGGAATCAGATGAGACAAGCCCATGACATCACTCTAACAAGAGAAATGTTGAACAAGAATACCTGCATAATAGACAAAACCCAAGATGCAAGAAGATTACAAATTCTTGAAGCAATTCACATAAGAATAGAACAACCTACCATGAACACCCAAATCACGGAACTATTTACTCTACCCACCATGAGAGTAAGGACAAGACCAGAACATAACGATGCCAACACAGAAGACAATGTCCAACATAACAGGCCAATTACACTGGATTAATCTTTGTATGTAGATAGGAGCTGCCTCGTATGGGCCAATAAGCCTTCTGCAGTTACCTCTATTCTTATGTTCTTAGGTTTCACCCCACATTTATCCCTTATGTATCCCCCCATGTTTTCACCTTTATTGTCTTATCACCTGACCCAGTGCGGGTATAAAATCAACCAGTATTGTTAGATCTCTTCACTTGAGAATGAACCATGGAGGTTCGAAACGTTGTGCAAATTGTATAAATAAGTGTAATACATTCTATAGTAAATCACTTCATTTCTTCACCTTAAAAGTACGAAAATGAGTTTTGGAGAACTCCTATTTCAACTAAGCCCTGATGCTAAGAAAATAGTTAGAGGGATAGTAGCCCTAAACCAGAAAATAATAAATACAGAATATGCAGTCATATTCAATGAAGCATGTTTGAAAGAAACCCAGCTGCCAGTATTCACCAATATATATATATGTCGTACCTAGTAGCCAGAACTCACTTCTCAGCCTACTATGCAAGGCCCGATTTGCCTAATAAGCCAAGTTTTCATGAATTAATGTTTTTTCGTCTACCTAACCTACCTAACCTAACCTAACCTAGCTTTTTTTGGCTACCTAACCTAACCTTACCTATATATATAGGTTAGGTTAGGTTAGGTAGGGTTGGTTAGGTTCGGTCATATATCTACGTTAATTTTAACTCCAATAAAAAAAAATTGACCTCATACATAGTGAAAAGGGTAGCTTTATCATTTCATAAGAAACAAAATATAGTAAATATATTAATTCATGAAAACTTGGCTTATTAGGCAAATCGGGCCTTGAATAGTAGGCTGAGAAGTGAGTTCTGGCTACTAGGTACGACATATATATATATATATATATATATATATATATATATATATATATATATATATATATATATATATATGTATATATATATATATATATATATACATATATATATATATATATATATATATATATATATATATATATATATGTCGTACCTAGTAGCCAGAACTCACTTCTCAGCCTACTATGCAAGGCCCGATTTGCCTAATAAGCCAAGTTTTCATGAGTTAATGTTTTTTCGTCTACCTAACCTACCTAACCTAACCTAACCTAGCTTTTTTTGGCTACCTAACCTAACCTTACCTATATATATAGGTTAGGTTAGGTTAGGTAGGGTTGGTTAGGTTCGGTCATATATCTACGTTAATTTTAACTCCAATAAAAAAAAATTGACCTCATACATAGTGAAAAGGGTTGCTTTATCATTTCATAAGAAAAAAATTATAGTAAATAAATTAATTCTGGAAAACTTGGCTTATTAGGCAAATCGGGCCTTGAATAGTAGGCTGAGAAGTGAGTTCTGGCTACTAGGTACGACATATATATATATATATATATATATATATATATATATATGTCGTACCTAGTAGCCAGAATGCACTTCTAGGCCTACTATGCAAGGCCCAATTTGCCTAATAAGCCAAGTTTTCATGAATTAATTGTTTTTCGACTACCTAACCTACCTAACCTAACCTAACCTAACTTTTTCGGCTACCTAACTTAACCTAACCTATAGAGATAGGTTAGGTTAGGTTAGGTAGGGTTGGTTAGGTTCGGTCATATACCTATGTTAATTTTAACTCTAATAACAAAAAACTGACCTTATACATTATGAAATGGGTAGCTTTATTATTTCATAAGAAAAAAATTAGAGAAAATATATTAATTCATGAAAACTTGGCTTATTAGGCAATTTGGGCCTTGCATAGTAGGCTGAGAAGTGCGTTCTGGCTACTAGGTACGACATATATATATATATATATATATATATATATATATATATATATATATATATATGTCGTACCTAGTAGCCAGAATGCACTTCTCATCCTACTATGCAAGGCCAGATTTGCCTAATAAGCCAAGTTTTCCTGAATTAATATATTTTCTCGAATTTTTTTCTTTTGAAATGATAAAGCTACCCATTTCATTATGTATGAGGTCAATTTTGTTTTATTGGAGTTAAAATTAACGTAGATATATGACCGAACCTAACCAACCCTACCTAACCTAACCTAACCTATCTTTATAGGTTAGGTTAGGTTAGGTAGCAGAAAAAGTTAGGTTAGGTTAGGTTAGGTAGGTTAGGTAGTTGAAAAAACATTAATTCATGAAAACTTGGCTTATTAGGCAAATCGGGCCTTGCATAATAGGCAGAGAAGTGCGTTCTGGCTATTAGGTACGACATATATATATATATATATATATATATATATATATATATATATATATATATATGTCGTACCTAATAGCCAGAACGCACTTCTCAGCCTACTATTCAAGGCCCGATTTGCCTAATAAGCCAAGTTTTCATGAATTAATGTTTTTTCGTCTACCTAACCTACCTAACCTAACCTAACCTAGCTTTTTTTGGCTACCTAACCTAACCTTACCTATAAGTATAGGTTAGGTTAGGTTAGGTAGGGTTGGTTAGGTTCGGTCATATATCTACGTTAATTTTAACTCCAATAAAAAAAAATTGACCTCATACATAGAGAAAAGGGTTGCTTTATCATTTTATAAGAAAAAAATTATAGTAAATATATTAATTCAGGAAAACTTGGCTTATTAGGCAAATCGGGCCTTGAATAGTAAGCTGAGAAGTGAGTTCTGGCTACTAGGTACGACATATATATATATATATATATATATATATATATATATATATGTCGTACCTAATAGCCAGAACGCACTTCTCAGCCTACTATTCAAGGCCCGATTTGCCTAATAAGCCAAGTTTTCATGAATTAATGTTTTTTCGTCTACCTAACCTACCTAACCTAACCTAACCTAGCTTTTTTTGGCTACCTAACCTAACCTTACCTATAAATATAGGTTAGGTTAGGTTAGGTAGGGTTGGTTAGGTTCGGTCATATATCTACGTTAATTTTAACTCCAATAAAAAAAAATTGACCTCAAACATAGAGAAAAGGGTTGCTTTATCATTTCATAAGAAAAAAATTATAGTAAATATATTAATTCAGGAAAACTTGGCTTATTAGGCAAATCGGGCCTTGAATAGTAGGCTGAGAAGTGAGTTCTGGCTACTAGGTACGACATATATATATATATATATATATATATATATATATATATATATATATATATGTCGTACCTAGTAGCCAGAACTCACTTATCAGCCTACTATGCAAGGCCCGATTTGCCTAATAAGCCAAGTTTTCATGAATTATTTGTTTTTCGACTACTTAACCTACCTAACCTAACCTAACCTAACTTTTTCCGCTACCTAACCTAACCTAGCCTATAGAGATAGGTTAGGTTAGGTTAGGTAGGGTTGGTTAGGTTCGGTCATATATCTACGTTAATTTTAACTCCAATAAAAAAAAAATTGACCTCAAACATAATGAAATGGGTAGCTTTATCATTTCATAAGAAAAAAAATAGAGGAAATATATAATTTCAGGAAAACTTGGCTTATTAGGCAAATCGGGCCTTGAATAGTAGGCTGAGAAGTGAGTTCTGGCTACTAGGTACGACATATATATATATATATATATATATATATATATATATATATATATATATATATGCCGTACCTAGTAGCCAGAACGCACTTCTCGGCCTACTATGCAAGGTTCAATTTGCCTAATAGACCGAGTGATTTTATTTATTTCCAAAAAATCGTTTCCTATTGCTTCTTTTTAATTACTATCACTATATTGTATAAAGAACATAAATTGTTGACTTAGTTATGTTAGTTTATGTTACGATAAGATAGGGTAGGTTAGGTAGGGTTGGTTAGGTTCGGTCATTTATCTATGTTAGTTTTAGCTCAAATTAACAAAAAAGGAACTCATACATAATGAACTGGATAGATTTATAATTTCATAAGAAAAAATATATAAATTCATGAAAACTTGGCTTATTAGGCATATTGAGCCTTGCATAGTAGGCCAAATAGTGCATTCTGGCTACTAGGTACAACATATATATATATATATGTCGTACCTAGTAGCCAGAGCGTACTTCTCAGCCTACTATGCAAGGTCCGATTTGCCTAATAAGCCAAGTTTTCATGAATTAATTGTTTTTCGACTACCTAACCTACCTAACCTAACCTAACCTAACTTTTTCGGCTACCTAACCTAACCTGACCTATAGAGATAGGTTAGGTTCGGTTAGGTAGGGTTGGTTAGGTTCAGTCATAAATCTACGTTAATTTTAACTCCAATAAAAAAAAATTGACCTCATACATAATGAAATGGGTAGCTTTATCATTTCATAAGAAAAAAAATTAGAGAAAATATATTAATTCAGGAAACTTGGCTTATTAGGCAAATCGGGCCTTGCATAGTAAGCTGAAAAGTGCGTTCTGGCTACTAGGTACGACATATATATATATATATATATATATATATATATATATATATATATATATATATATATATATATATATATATATATATATATATATATATATATATATATGTCGTACCTAATAGCCAGAACGCACTTCTCTGCCTACTATGCAAGGCCCGATTTGCCTAATAAGCCAAGTTTTCATGAATTAATTGTTTTTCGACTACCTAACCTACCTAACCAAACCTAACCTAACTTTTTCGGCTACCTAACCTAACCTAACCTAAAAAGATAGGTTAGGTTAGGTTAGGTAGGGTTGGTTAGGTTTGGTCATATATCTACGTTAATTTTAACTCCAATAAAAAAATATTGACCTCATACATAATGAAATGGGTAGCTTTATCATCTCATAAGAAAAAAAATTGAGAAAATATAATATTTCAGGAAAACTTGGCTTATTAGGCAAATCGGGCCTTGCATAGTAGGCCGAGAAGTGCGTTCTGGCTACTAGGTACGACATATATATAATATATATATATATATATATATATATATATATATATATATATATATATATATATATATATATATATATATATATATGCAACAATGATCACAAAAACACTGATCCAAGTATGCAGAATAACCACATATGAAAAATAGAAAATGCTTAACGCGTTTTCGGCTAATTCGCCTTCATCAGAGCAAAGTAGAATGATTTGCTCTGATGAAGGCGAATTAGCCGAAAACGCGTTAAGCATTTTCTATTTTTCATATGTGGTTATTCTGCATATATATATATATATATATATATATATATATATATATATATATATATATATATATATATATATATATATATATATATATATATATATATGTCGTACCTAGTAGCCAGAACGCACTTCTCGGCCTACTATGCAAGGCCCGATTTGCCTAATAAGCCAAGTTTTCCTAAATTAATATATTTTCTCTAATTTTTGTCTTATGAAATGATAAAGCTACCCATTTCGTTACGTACGAGGTCAATTTTTTTTTATTGGAGGTAAAATTAACGTAGATATATGACCGAACCTAACCAACCCTACCTAACCTAACCTAACCTATCTGTATAGGTTAGGTTAGGTTAGGTAGCCGAAAAAGTTAGGTTAGGTTAGGTTAGGTAGGTTAGGTAGTCGAAAAACAATTAATTCATGAAAACTTGGCTTATTAGGCAAATCGGGCCTTGCATAGTAGGCATAGAAGTGCGTTCTGGCTACTAGGTACGACATATATATATATATATATATATATATATATATATATATATATATATATATATATATATATATATATATATATATATATATATATATATATATATATATATATATATATATATATATATATATATATATATATACAACCCGTTCTCGCAAATTTAATAAGTCAATATTGACTTATTAGTTGTGTGCATAGGTGACATACTAAACATAATAGTTTCCCTTGTAAAGCTTCATAGAAAACACCGACCTTACCTAACGTACTTAGTATGTTAAAATAAGCATCTTATAGCTTCGTAATTACAATTGTTACTTAACCTATTATAGGTATAGGTTAGGTAATAATTGTAATTACGAAGCAATTAGATGCTTATCTTAACATACTAAGTAGGATAGGTAAGGTCGGTGTTTTCTATGAAGCTTTTCAAGGGAAACTATTATGTTAAGTATGTCACCTATGCACATATTTAATAAGTCAATATTGACTTATTAAATTTGCGAGAACGGGTTGATATATACTAGCAGTACCCGGCCACGCATTGCTGAGCCACAGCAACCTTCCCCTAGTCCTCCCTACCATTCCTCCTACCTTCATCCCCTCTTCCTCCCAACAATTCCCCACTCCCCTGTGCCCTCGTCCTTCTAAACAATCCCATTTCCCCTTCCTCTTGTCCTCCCCACAATTCCCCACTCCACCATCCCCTCGTCCTCCACACGAATACCATCTCCACAGTCTGCTCGTCCTCCCCACCACCTCCCACTCCGCCACCCACTCGCCCTTCTTGCCATTCCACCCTTCCCTATCCCCTCTTCCTCCCCACCATCCCCAGCTCCCCCTGTCCCCATGTCCTCCCCACCATTCTTCATTTCCCCCGTTCCCTCGTCCCCACCATCCCCATCTCCCCCATTCCTTCGTCCTCCCCAGCATTAACTCCCACCTTAATCCCCTCATTCCTCCCACCATCCCCCACTCCCTATCCCTCGTCCTCCCCACTCACTCTTCCGATGCATTCTTAAATAATCTGATCTGATTTACTTATCATCAGAAAATTGGGAACATCAAATGACCTGACGCTCCCATCACTGAAAAATAAGAAGAACAGTTAAACAAAAAAGAAATGAAAGCCAATAAAAAATAAAAAAAAATAAACTATACTCACGAAATGAACGGTATGGTAAACAACACAGCTCAACTCCAATGCAATGTCACACAAAATAATTAAATCAAAATGAAATTACTTGATATCCAAGAAAATTCAATTTATCAATGCAATCAGAAACATTGAAGTGGAATTATAACATATTTAGTATTGCGAATGTTGCTCTTACGTGCAACAGATGGCACTGTTAAAAAATTGGTTTTACCTGTTACAAGTGTGGCTTCTATACTTATACTCATAAAATGAACAGTATGATAGCTCCTGGTTCAACCTTGACGCCGAGTGGACGTCTGGACACCTCCTCGGCCTTGGAGCCGCCGGATCACGTCCTGTTTTCGCGTTTTGGCTTTGCCACTGCCGTTTGGTATCACTTTTCAACGGTCCGATTGTAAGACGCCTGGCGCTCGTATCGCCTTGGGTCACAGGACTGTTGATAGATTTGTTTTTTTGGGGTAATCTGGCTGGTTCCCCTGGCGGGGTAACGGTGTTCGGGGGCCGGCTTGTCCAAGAGGTGCCGGGGGTTGGCGGGTCTTGGTGGGCTCCTGGTGTGCCCTCAGCTGTGGTGGGCAGCCGACTTCTGCTCTGCAGGGGGACACTGGATGTCTTTTGCGTTTTAGTTGGGGGCCGTGTTTTGGTTTTGCTACCTGGTGTTCTCTGTGTGGGGCGGGGTCGGTGCTTGTCACCCTGAGGGACTCCTCGGGCTCCCCAATCATCTGGCTGACAGTGCATTTCTTAGCCGCGAGGCATAGTAGTTTCTAGTGATTGGCGTCACTCGTTTCGCGATATGGCTTGGCGTTCGACCTTTCCAGGCTTCGCGATTAATCTGTCACGGGTACGTGAGGGCGCATCAGATCCCCCGGTCGTTGTCGCCCATAAATCAATAACAACAAGAACAGTATGGTAAAAAACACAGCTCAATTCCAGTCCAATGGTGCACAAAATAGTTAAAACTAAAAGAAAATAAATCAAAATTTATGATAATTAAATTTATCAATGCAATTGGAAACATTGAAATGGAATTCGTGACATATTTAGTAAAGCATGCATGTTGCTATTATGCGCAACAGATGGCGCTGTTTTTTCAAAAAAGCATGTTTTTACCTGTCACAGATATAGCATGTATATAGTAGGCATATAAAGACACACACACATTCGAATAGAACATTGTGTCAAAATTTCAAAGCATTCGGTGAAGACCTTTCGGTGAATACAGCGTGTGTTGCTCTTACGTCCAACAGATGATGCTGTTTTTGAAAAAAAACATGTTTTTTCCTGTCACAGGTGAAGCATGTATATAGTATAAATACAAAAACTCTCGCCATTTTTAATGCAACATTTTGTCAAAATTTCAAAGCAATCGGTAAAGAGGTTTCGAAGATTTCCTTCACATGAAAAACACAGAAAAAACACAATCTTTCAAAAAAGTATGTTTTTGCCCGTCACAGACGTGACATCTATATAGTTTATATATAAAAATATGCTCGGATGCGAATGGAACGTTGTGTGACAATTTCAAAGCAATCAGTGAAGAACTTTCGGAGATTAGCGATTTTGAACAAACGAACATTTCCATTATTATTTATATATATATATATATATATATTTGTTTATATATATATATATATATATATATATATATATATATATATATATATATATATATATATATATATATAACCCCTTATTCTGGGGTTAGTTATATATATATATATATATATATATATATATATATATATATATATATATATATATATATATATATATATATATATATATATATATATATATATATATATATATACATATATATATATATATATATATATATATATATATATATATATATATATATATATATGTCGTACCTAATAGCCAGAACGCACTTCTCAGCCTACTATTCAAGGCCCGATTTGCCTAATAAGCCAAGTTTTCATGAATTAATGTTTTTTCGTCTACCTAACCTACCTAACCTAACCTAACCTAGCTTTTTTTGGCTACCTAACCTAACCTTACCTATAAATATAGGTTAGGTTAGGTTAGGTAGGGTTGGTTAGGTTCGGTCATATATCTACGTTAATTTTAACTCCAATAAAAAAAAATTGACCTCATACATAGAGAAAAGGGTTGCTTTATCATTTCATAAGAAAAAAATTATAGTAAATATATTAATTCAGGAAAACTTGGCTTATTAGGCAAATCGGGCCTTGAATAGTAGGCTGAAAAGTGAGTTCTGGCTACTAGGTACGACATATATATATATATATATATATATATATATATATATATATATATATATATATATACATATATATATATATATATATATATATATATATATATATATATATATATATATATATATATATATATATATATATGTCGTACCTAATAGCCAGAACGCACTTCTCAGCCTACTATTCAAGGACCGATTTGCCTAATAAGCCAAGTTTTCATGAATTAATGTTTTTTCGTCTACCTAACCTACCTAACCTAACCTAACCTAGCTTTTTTTGGCTACCTAACCTAACCTTACCTATAAATATAGGTTAGGTTAGGTTAGGTAGGGTTGGTTAGGTTCGGTCATATATCTACGTAAATTTTAACTCCAATAAAAAAACATTGACCTCATACATAATAAAATGGGTAGCTTTATCATATCATAAGAAAAAAATTAGAGAAAATATATTAATTCAGGAAAACTTGGCTTATTAGGCAAATCGGGCATTGCATAGTAGGCTGAGAAGTGCGTTCTGGCTACTAGGTACGACATATATATATATATATATATATATATATATATGTCGTACCTAGTAGCCAGAACGCACTTCTCAGCCTACAATGCAAGGCCCGATTTGCCTAATAACCCAAGTTTTCCTGAATTAATATATTTTTTCTAATTTTTTTCTTATGAAATGATAAAGCTACCCATTTCATTATGTATGAGGTCAATTTTTTTTTATTGGAGCTAAAATTAACGTAGATATATGACCGAACCTAACCAACCCTACCTAACCTAACCTAACCTATCTTCATAGGTTAGGTTCGGTTAGGTAGCCGAAAAAGTTAGGTTAGGTTAGGTTAGGTAGGGTAGGTAGTCGAAAAAACCTTAATTCATGAAAACTTGGCTTATTAGGCAAATCGGGCCTTGCATAGTAGGCTGAGAAGTGCATTCTGGCTACTAGGAACGACATATATATATATATATATATATATATATATATATATATATATATATATATATATATATATATATATATATATATATTAGTATATTTTGGTAGCAGTCTTTCCTGTAGACATATATTGTTAAATATGACCGAAAAAGTAAGATTAATAATTCTAACACGAATTTTCTCAATCTTTCGTACATTACGCTTCACTGTTGGAGGTAAATCAAAAATCACTTCTCCAAAATTCATTTTTATTTCTAGTCTGACGCGACACGGGCGCGTTTCGTAAAACTTATTACATTTTCAAAGACTTCACAAATACACAACTGATTAGAACGTATCTCTGATTTTATATCTACATTTGAGTGAGGTGGGAAGGGTGATGTGGCATTAACACAAGACAGAACAGGAGGGGATATTAATAGGGTATTAAAAGTATCAACACAAGACAGAACAGAAACAATGGGTATTGAATAGAAGTGTTTGTAGAAAGCCTATTGGTCCATATTTCTTGATGCTTCTATATTGGAGCGGAGTCTTGAGGTGGGTAGAATATAGTTGTGCAATAATTGGCTGTTGATTGCTGGTGTTGACTTCTTGATGTGTAGTGCCTCGCAAACGTCAAGCCGCCTGCTATCGCTGTATCTATCGATGATTTCTGTGTTGTTTACTAGGATTTCTCTGGCGATGGTTTGGTTATGGGAAGAGATTATATGTTCCTTAATGGAGCCCTGTTGCTTATGCATCGTTAAACGCCTAGAAAGAGATGTTGTTGTCTTGCCTATATACTGGGTTTTTTGGAGCTTACAGTCCCCAAGTGGGCATTTGAAGGCATAGACGACATTAGTCTCTTTTAAAGCATTCTGTTTTGTGTCTGGAGAGTTTCTCATGAGTAGGCTGGCCGTTTTTCTGGTTTTATAGTAAATCGTCAGTTGTATCCTCTGATTTTTGTCTGTAGGGATAACGTTTCTATTAACAATATCTTTCAGGACCCTTTCCTCCGTTTTATGAGCTGTGGAAAAGAAGTTCCTGTAAAATAGTCTAATAGGGGGTATAGGTGTTGTGTTAGTTGTCTCTTCAGAGGTTGCATGGCTTTTCACTTTCCTTCTTATGATGTCTTCGATGAAACCATTGGAGAAGCCGTTATTGACTAGGACCTGCCTTACACTACAGAGTTCTTCGTCGACTTGCTTCCATTCTGAGCTGTGGCTGAGAGCACGGTCGACGTATGCGTTAACAACACTCCTCTTGTACCTGTCAGGGCAGTCGCTGTTGGCATTTAGGCACATTCCTATGTTTGTTTCCTTAGTGTAGACTGCAGTGTGGAAACCTCCGCCCTTTTCCATGACTGTTACATCTAGAAAAGGCAGCTTCCCATCCTTTTCCGTCTCATAAGTGAAACGCAGCACGGAACTCTGCTCAAATGCCTCCTTCAGCTTCTGCAGATGCCTGACATCAGGTACCTGTGTAAAAATGTCGTCAACATACCTGCAGTATATGGCCGGTTTCAAGTTCATGTCGACTAAGACTTTTTGCTCGATGGTACCCATGTAGAAGTTTGCAAACAGGACACCTAGGGGAGAACCCATGGCGACCCCATCTACTTGCTTATACATGTGCCCATCCGGGCTCAAGAAGGGTGCCTCTTTAGTACAAGCTTGGAGTAGTTTCCTCAGAATACTTTCTGGCATGTCAAGAGGAGTACTGGCTGGATCACGATACACTCTGTCGGCTATCATTCCGATTGTCTCGTCCACAGGTACGTTGGTAAACAGCGATTCTACGTCCAACGAGGCTCTTATCCCTGTGGCCCGTGTGCCCCGCAGTAAGTCCACAAATTCCTTTGGAGACTTCAGGCTGAAGGCGCAAGGAACATAAGGAGTCAGCAGGCCGTTGAGTCGCTTTGCCAGTCTGTACGTGGGTGTGGGTATCTGGCTAATGATTGGCCGAAGTGGGTTTCCAGGCTTGTGCGTCTTGACATTTCCATACGCATATCCAGGTTTATATTCCCCAATGATCTTTGGCAGGTGGAGTCCGGATTTCTTGGCGTTTACAGTTTCGATCAGTTTGTTGACCTTTGCTTTTAATTCGGCTGTAGTGTCCTTCGTTACCCTTTGGAACTTAGTTTGGTCAGAGAGTATGATGTTCATTTTCGCCAGATATTCGTCTTTTTTAAGAATGACATATATTGGCGACTTGTCACCTCTCCTGACAACTATCTCCTTGTTCTCACGAAGGCTTTTAGCTGCCGCTTTAAGCTCGGGGGACAGTATGGTGCTTCTGTAGTTGCCTCGATTCTTTCCTCCTTCTGCAATAAGTTCTGCTTGTAAGGTATCTTTGGTAGTGACCTTCTTTTGTGTCTCGAGGTCGAATATGTCGTCCAACAGAATTTCCAACTCTACTTTCCGGGCCATTTCACTCGGTCTGGACATAACATGACAGTTTATGCCCAGATTTAGGAGAGTGACTTGGTCCTCAGTGAGGTTAATTCCTGCAAGGTTCAGGAAGCCATCTCTTGGTCGTGGAATTGCCATAGGTCCTCCATATAATGTTGTTAGTTTCTTAATAATCCTTGTTTCAGTGCTGAGGTGATGTTGGTCTGTGAGGATGTCGAGGTGTTGTTCAATGCGGGTACGGATACTATGGTCGATGTTGCTATTTCTCCACTCGTTTGTAGCATGAAGTAGTTGCGTTTTGTTGTCTTTGATTTCATTCTCTGCCTTGTATATCTGATCACGAATCAGATCCTGGCGATATTTTATCGTGAAGGCTTGATTCCTTGCTGCTGGGTCGTGCACTTTAATATTAGTATATTTTGGTAGCAGTCTTTCCTGTAGACATATATTGTTAAATATGACCGAAAAAGTAAGATTAATAATTCTAACACGAATTTTCTCAATCTTTCGTACATTACGCTTCACTGTTGGAGGTAAATCAAAAATCACTTCTCCAAAATTCATTTTTATTTCTAGTCTGACGCGACACGGGCGCGTTTCGTAAAACTTATTACATTTTCAAAGGCTTCACAAATACACAACTGATTAGAACGTATCTCTGATTTTATATCTACATTTGAGTGAGGTGGGAAGGGTGATGTGGCATTAACACAAGACAGAACAGGAGGGGATATTAATAGGGTATTAAAAGTATCAACACAAGACAGAACAGAAACAATGGGTATTGAATAGAAGTGTTTGTAGAAAGCCTATTGGTCCATATTTCTTGATGCTTCTATATTGGAGCGGAGTCTTGAGGTGGGTAGAATATAGTTGTGCAATAATTGGCTGTTGATTGCTGGTGTTGACTTCTTGATGTGTAGTGCCTCGCAAACGTCAAGCCGCCTGCTATCGCTGTATCTATCGATGATTTCTGTGTTGTTTACTAGGATTTCTCTGGCGATGGTTTGGTTATGGGAAGAGATTATATGTTCCTTAATGGAGCCCTGTTGCTTATGCATCGTTAAACGCCTAGAAAGAGATGTTGTTGTCTTGCCTATATACTGGGTTTTTTGGAGCTTACAGTCCCCAAGTGGGCATTTGAAGGCATAGACGACATTAGTCTCTTTTAAAGCGTTCTGTTTTGTGTCTGGAGAGTTTCTCATGAGTAGGCTGGCCGTTTTTCTGGTTTTATAGTAAATCGTCAGTTGTATCCTCTGATTTTTGTCTGTAGGGATAACGTTTCTATTAACAATATCTTGTGTTAGTTGTCTCTTCAGAGGTTGCATGGCTTTTCACTTTCCTTCTTATGATGTCTTCGATGAAACCTTCGATGAAACGATGATTTACCTCCAACAGTGAAGCGTAATGTACGAAAGATTGAGAAAATTCGTGTTAGAATTATTAATCTTACTTTTTCGGTCATATTTAACAATATATATATATATATATATATATATATATATATATATATATATATATATATATATATATATATATATATATATATATATATATATATATATATATATATATATATATATATATATATATATATATATTGTTGGGGTTTCACCTCTCTATTATTCTCTACCCTTACTCTGGGGTGAGCAGTAGTTATGCTCAAGGTAACTCACCGTAGCCCTGCGGGTCTTCACTCGATCCTCACGGCGCCACTGCACGCCAGGAGAGTCTCCCAGTCGATCTTAACGGCTTCTTATTAAGAAAGAGTGAGAACACGACTCGTGCACTTGACTGTCGTGTGCCCTCCCCAACAATCGGGCTCTACGGTAAACCACAAGGTCGCCAACTGGTGTTTTAGGTGGCCAGTAACACCATCAGTGGACTGGTGGGATCAATGGTAGCCTTGGCAAGGTCACACTCAATAGATTAGGAATCAGGCAGGTACTTATTGTTATCACTCAATGCTTTCAGTATAATGTAGCCACAAGATCAATGGCGGGGATGATATAAACACAAAGATAATTTTGTATTTTACTTAAAATGTATGAAAGATGTCACAAGGCCAAACAATAACAAATAAATCGGCTGATCCCGACGCGGCTGGAAGTTCCCACGGATAGTATGCGATCACTATGGGGGCAACACCTCCCCTCCTCATCAAGTGTCAAGAACAGCTGATTGCTTGGCCCCCGCGCGGAAGCTCTTTGCTTGTTTTCAGATTCACGCGCGCTGTTTCCTTAAGTTCTCCAATATTACTATGAACTCGCACACACGATATTGGCTACTACAACACGTATCACTTGGTTACACTGCACTCAGGCTCAAACAGTCTTTTCTACAATCAATGCTACAATGACTCACTGTAATGGCTTCACATTGTTCTTCACTCAACAATATATAATGAACTATTAACACTGGAGTTTTCAGTACTTTCTCTCGTGGGCGATAACGCAATAATTCACTGTACTCACAAATGATTCATCACTGCATAAACATAGCTTATATAATGTAGATACGTCAAATATCAATACCTGGAAAATAAATGATTTCTGGGCACACAGCCTGACTTTCAAATACTGGCATAATATTATATATAATTTACCACTATATGTTCATACCAAAATCTATAGAAAGATATACACAACACAGTAAATTTATCACTGGTTCCTGGTGCCTGTACACACCAATAATCAACATGAATATTACAAGTACTCTTGATAGTACTGTCTAGCACACTGGTGCTTTACCGTGACATGGGTGAGACTTGCTCACGACATATAAAATCCTCAGGCTAGATAATATAGCCGAATAATATAGCTAACTAAAGGGGAATGGGGAGGGAACTAGAAACACCTACTTCACCCTATCCTCCGATGAGAGTCGAGATGTAGCTCCTGGTCCTCGTGTCGGGAACGCCCCCACACTGCACGTCGTCGTGTCCTACCAGAGCCTCTCGTCGTCCCACCGTTTAGCGCGTCGTCTCCGTGCCTCCTCACTACAGGTCCGTCCTCCTTCTTAACTTCTTGAAGGTTGGAGTCGGTCTCCTGGCCGTCGTCTTCTCCCAGCAACGGCTGTCGCCTACGTCTCAGCTACAGTCGTCCGGTTTCCCCAAATAGTCCTCTCTTCCTCAGCTACCCAGTGGCTCTGTCAGCCACTACGCCGTCACGAACTGGTGAATTGCCACAGACGTCAACATACGTCACTGCACGGCTTCACTGCTTCTTGCACAGCACCTGACTGGAGCACTTGTTGCTCAAATAACCGTCAATTCCCTCTTCTGGTTCAACACATGAACTAGGGAAGACTTCTCAGAGTACTGGCGGACTTCAGGTGATGCGTAAATCCATGGTAGCGGGAAACAACTGTCCAACTGACAGGACCAACCGTCGCACGTCCGACCTCTATGACGTGTCGTGTCTGACTGCTGGCGCCAGCTCGGCGCGCGGGCTGGACCCCATTCCTTCGTGACGTCACTTTCGCTATGGGAAGTTTTCATTGGCTCCCGGTGCCACATTGCTGTCAGTGACCAATCCGGTGACACTGACGTCACACGGTTTTGGCGGGAGATCAGGGAGGCCAGTGCCATCTTGGCTCCCTAAAGGGCCTATATCACAGGCCAAAATATTACTACTTCGCAAATTTCTCGGCCCTCCGAGAACACTTCACTCTCTCCCATATATCAAATTGTAGCCTGCAACGTAGAGAACGCTTGGGAAAAGTAGACATGGCTCTTACTGCAGGCGTGGGAGAATTATAAGGGGGGGAACACCGTCACAATATGCAACTGAAAACTCACACCCCAGAAGTGACTTGAACCCATACTGCCAGGAGAACTTTGCAACTGGTGTACAGGTCACCTTAACCACTCGACCATCACAACAATACCAGAGATGATGGTAGCCGAGGCTATTTCCCCTTCATGGGAAATGGTCTCCATATGCTTGGGGAGCATTCAGGCTTGTTCGCATTTGTGTTCCTCACGTGTGCCCCAAAGAATGTAGTGATTTGATAAAATACTATGCCTAAGATTACCATCAGAGTGCCGGCTGAATGATGGGGAAATAGCCTCGGATACCATCATCTTTTGTCCGGTCGTGATGGTCGAGTAGTTAAGGTGTCCAGTTGTAAATTGCTCCTGGCAGTATGGGTTCGAGTCACTTCTGGGGTGTGAGTTTTCAATTGCATATATACCTGGGGACCATTCAGACTTGTTCGCATTTGTGTTCCTCACGTGTGCCCCAAAGAATGAGGTGATTAGATAAAATACTATGCCCAAGATTACCATCAGAGTGCCGGGCGGGATGATGGGGAAATGGCCTCGGCTACCATCATCTTTTGTCCGGTCGTGATGGTTGAGTGGTTAAGGCGTCCTATTCACCAGTTGCAAAGTGCTTCTGGCCGTATTGGTTCGAGTCACTTCTGGGGTGTGAGTTTTCAATTGTATATATGCCTGGGGATCATTCAGGCTTGTTTGCATATATATATATATATATATATATATATATATATATATATATATATATATATATATATATATATATATATATATATATATATATATATATATATATATATATATATATATATATATATATATATATATATATATAATGTCGTACCTAGTAGCCAGAACGCACTTCTCAGCCTGCTATGCAAGGCCCGATTTGCCTAATAAGCCAAGTTTTCACGAATTAATTGTTTTTCGACTACCTAACCTACCTAACCTAACCTATCCTAACTTTTTCGGCTACCTAACCTAACCTAACCAATAAAGATACGTTAGGTTAGGTTAGGTAGGGTTGGTTAGGTTCGGTCATATATCTACGTTAATTTTAACTCCAATAAAAAAAAATTGACCTCATACATAATGAAATGGGTAGCTTTATCATTTCATAAGAAAACAATTAGAGAAAATATGTTAATTCAGGAAAACTTGGCCTATTAGGCAAATCGGGCCTTGCATAGTAGACCGAGTACGTTCTGGCTACTGGGTACAACATATATATATATATATATATATATATATATATATATATATATATATATATATATATATATATATATATATATATATATATATATATATAGTGACGGTAAAGTGTTGGAGTGTTGATGTTCGGCAATCCTCCAATGGCAGGTGGCAATGCTTTGTCACACTTACATAAAAAAAAAGAGACTGCTTGCCTGTTTGTCTGTGGTAAGGTAATGGGAAGACACGCAAAACACAAAATATAAACAATGAAATTTTAATTACTTTAGAAAACAAGATATGAAAAAAGACAATCCCTTGGCTTACGTACAATTCAAAACAAGTCAACAAAGAAAACAACATGAATAATTAATAAATGTGAAAATTTACTCTAATATAAAATAAAGTTCAAGACAATAATAATAATAATCAGGTGCTGAGAATATTGGCTAGAGCTGCCACCTCCCTTAGTACACGACAGCCAGGGCTTAGTCTACCAGAGAGAGATGTCAACTTCTAAGAGCACAAAGATATTCTGAGGAGGACGGCGTGAGCTGGCCCAGACGTCGACTCAGGTAGAGGGCGTGAGTGCAGGTGCAGGTGCTGTTGGCGATACACCAGCCAATCAGGAGCAGGCAGGCGGAGCATGAGTAGTTTGCTCGTTGACGACGGGTGGAGAGCCGGTGTGTCTGGTGGTGCAAGGTACGCTTTGCTTCCTGGGCAAAACGTTTTGTGATACTGGTGGACGTATCTTCAATATAGTATCTTATACTTGTAGAATGACGTAAATGATATATGGAAGAGCAGGCTCAATCTCTCTTGAAAGAGATTATCGTCACAAAATATATATATATATATATATATATATATATATATATATATATATATATATATATATATATATATATATATATATATATATATATAATAGCCTGAATGGTCCCCAGAACTATATGCAACTGAAAACTCACACCCCAGTATAGTGTGTGAGTTTTCAGTTATATATATATATATATATATATATATATATATATATATATATATATATATATATATATATATATATATATATATATATATATATATATATATATATATATATATGTCGTACCTAGTAGCCAGAATGCACTTCTCGGACTACTATGCAAGGCCCGATTTGCCTAATAAGCCAAGTTTTCCTGAATTAATATATTTTCTCTAATTTTTTTCTTATGAAATGATAAAGCTACCCATTTCATTATGTATTAGGTCAAATTTTTTTTATTGGAGTTCAAATTAACCTTAATTCAAATTCAAAGCGCCTTAATCCGCTTGACCATCACGGCCGTCAAAAGGAAGTGATTGCCGAGGCTATTTGAGCCACTTCCCCGAGGTGATTTGAATGAGATGAGTGATTTCACCAAATCACCTCAAAGAATGAGGTGATTTGGTGAAATGCTATGCCCAAGATTACCATCCGAGTTGCCGTCGGGGAAGTGGCTCAAATAGCCTCGGCTATCACTTCCTTTTGACGGCCGTGATGGTCAAGCGGATTAAGGCGCCCTGTAGTTACCAGTTGCGTTGCTTCTGGGAGTATGGGTTCGAGTCACTTCTGGGGTGTGAGTTTTCATTCGCATATAGTCCTGGGGACCATTCAGGCTTGTTCGCATTTGTGTTCCTCACGTGTGCCCCAAAGAATGAGGTGATTTGGTGAAATGCTATGCCCAAGATTACCATCCGAGTTGCCGTCGGGGAAGTGGCTCAAATAGCCTCGGCTATCACTTCCTTTTGACGGCCGTGATGGTCAAGCGGATTAAGGCGCCCTGTAGTTACCAGTTGCGTTGCTTCTGGGAGTATGGGTTCGAGTCACTTCTGGGGTGTGAGTTTTCATTCGCATATAGTCCTGGGGACCATTCAGGCTTGTTCGCATTTGTGTTCCTCACGTGTGCCCCAAAGAATGAGGTGATTTGGTGAAATGCTATGCCCAAGATTACCATCCGAGTTGCCGTCGGGGAAGTGGCTCAAATAGCCTCGGCTATCACTTCCTTTTGACGGCCGTGATGGTCAAGCGGATTAAGGCGCCCTGTAGTTACCAGTTGCGTTGCTTCTGGGAGTATGGGTTCGAGTCACTTCTGGGGTGTGAGTTTTCATTCGCATATAGTCCTGGGGACCATTCAGGCTTGTTCGCATTTGTGTTCCTCACGTGTGCCCCAAAGAATGAGGTGATTTGGTGAAATGCTATGCCCAAGATTACCATCCGAGTTGCCGTCGGGGAAGTGGCTCAAATAGCCTCGGCTATCACTTCCTTTTGACGGCCGTGATGGTCAAGCGGATTAAGGCGCCCTGTAGTTACCAGTTGCGTTGCTTCTGGGAGTATGGGTTCGAGTCACTTCTGGGGTGTGAGTTTTCATTCGCATATAGTCCTGGGGACCATTCAGGCTTGTTCGCATTTGTGTTCCTCACGTGTGCCCCAAAGAATGAGGTGATTTGGTGAAATGCTATGCCCAAGATTACCATCCGAGTTGCCGTCGAGGAAGTGGCTCAAATAGCCTCGGCTATCACTTCCTTTTGACGGCCGTGATGGTCAAGCGGATTAAGGCGCCCTGTAGTTACCAGTTGCGTTGCTTCTGGGAGTATGGGTTCGAGTCACTTCTGGGGTGTGAGTTTTCATTCGCATATAGTCCTGGGGACCATTCAGGCTTGTTCGCATTTGTGTTCCTCACGTGTGCCCCAAAGAATGAGGTGATTTGGTGAAATGCTATGCCCAAGATTACCATCCGAGTTGCCGTCGGGGAAGTGGCTCAAATAGCCTCGGCTATCACTTCCTTTTGACGGCCGTGATGGTCAAGCGGATTAAGGCGCCCTGTAGTTACCAGTTGCGTTGCTTCTGGGAGTATGGGTTCGAGTCACTTCTGGGGTGTGAGTTTTCATTCGCATATAGTCCTGGGGACCATTCAGGCTTGTTCGCATTTGTGTTCCTCACGTGTGCCCCAAAGAATGAGGTGATTTGGTGAAATGCTATGCCCAAGATTACCATCCGAGTTGCCGTCGGGGAAGTGGCTCAAATAGCCTCGGCTATCACTTCCTTTTGACGGCCGTGATGGTCAAGCGGATTAAGGCGCCCTGTAGTTACCAGTTGCGTTGCTTCTGGGAGTATGGGTTCGAGTCACTTCTGGGGTGTGAGTTTTCATTTTCATATATATATATATATATATATATATATATATATATATATATATATATATATATATATATTTATACATATATATATATATATATATATATATATATATATATATATATATATATATATATATATATATATATATATATATATATATATATATATATATATATACACCTAGTAGCCAGAACGTCGTACTAGGCTTACTATGCAAGGCCCAATTTGCCTAATAAGCCAAGTTTTCCTGAATTTATATATTTTTCGAGTTTTTTTCTTATGAAATGATAAATCTGCCCATTTCATTATGTATGAGTTCATTTTGTTTAATTTGATTTATAACTAATGTAGATATATGACCGAACCTAACCAACTCTACCTAACCTATCTCTATAGGTTAGGTTAGGTTAGGTAGCCGAAAAAGTTAGGTTAGGTTAGGTTAGGTAGGTTAGGTAGCCGAAAAACAATTAATTCATGAAAACTTGGCTTATTAGGCAAATCGGGCCTTGCATAGTTGGCTGAGAAGTGCGTTCTGGCTACTAGGTACTATATATATATATATATATATATATATATATATATATATATATATATATATATATATATATATATATATATATATATATATATATATATATATATATATATATATATATATAAATCTGAAGAATCACTCCGTCTGTCCTTCTTTCACATATTCACATACTCTGTTATTTAATTCATTCCTCATGTGAGTCACATGTGTAAATTCGTGACCTTACCTCTCTGCTTACTATGCCAATTAAGCCAGTCCATGTATCGTTCTTCAACTGGACTCCCCAATTATTTTCAGGAGGTAGCAGAATCGTGTACCTATATGGAAAGAAATATGATGATTTCCCGGTTAATTAATAGAGATTTTGTATTTTTAATGTTCCCTAAATTGCAAATCATAGGAATTAAAGTTATTTTTAGAATTAAGAATTTTTCTGATGAAAATGTTGAAAATAATAACACAAAATAGAATACAAAAGAGTGTATATAAACAGGATAAGGTAGGATTTAAGAAAACCTCGGAAAATATAGGTTTAGTAATAGGTTGTAGAATAAAGGAACAAATTACCGGGTTACTTAATATGTTTGTTATGGCTGTATGCCTTTTATAGAAGCTAGGACATATATAAATGAATGTTAGTGTCTATAAATAGGAGCGACCTCGTGTTGGCTAATACGGATTTCAATGTTTCATTTATTCTTCAAATGATTATGTGCACCTCCTTCAGATTAACATAAATTTCATTTCCTCTTGTAAGTTTAAATATTAATGAAAAGTATGAGGAAGTTAGCAGTTTCATTAATACTGGTTGTATTTACACATAAATAACACTGACGATACATATATCATTGAGAAAATCCACTAGGCTTGTGAGGAGGCGCAAACCAGCGGCCGCAGCATTGCCAGCTGTGTACTCTACCACTGGACCAGTGGTAGAGTATGAGTCTGGCAATATCTTGGCAGTAGGTTCGTGTCACCTATCAGCCTTAGTGGATTTTCTCATTGGTTATATTATTATTGTTGTTAATACACAGAGATGTAACATGATGTATCAATGAGAAAATATGTAGGAGCTGTGATGAGGATACGAATGTATCTGGTGGGTAGTCCCAGGCTCACAAATCTCTCTAATGAAAGAGAGAAAGAGTGAGGGAGAGATAAAGAGAGGGAGAGAGAAATGTAAACCTCTGATTCACCAGAAGTTAATGTATCTAATCTTGTGTCATCTGCTGGCGATATAATATTGTTTTTTCACTTGGCTCTGGGTGCACGTTTTCTTTGTAGGGCTCGTGTCGTGACAGTTTCTTGAGTGACCTCAATAACAGCTCATGAATTTCTCTTTTCAATTTTCTTAGTGTCTTGTGCTCTGATTCCTGATATTATGTTGTTACTATATCTCCGGTTAGTGTTATTTATATTGTGACCCCCTGGTGTTTCAACACAATTGAGTGGGTTGATTAATGAGGATTATACAACCGACGTGGTGGCACATGCATGAATTACCCATAATGAGTGTGTAATGTTGTTGTTGTTTTAGATTTAGCTACACAGAACGAATTTTTCATATAGCACGGGCTATAGTGAACCAATAATTGAGTTCGGTTATTTGCGATAACCTTGTTACTCTAATAATTGGATCCAAGTCTTAAATGGAGGTGGGGTTTCCACTTCTCCCCCAGTTTCTTTTTCGCTTCTCTATTAGCACACTGGTTTTAGTTTTCTTTTTATAACATTATCTTGATGGCAGATATAGATGCAGTGTTCAGTAGTGTGATCCATTCTTCAGCTGATTTTCTAATAAATGTAGTCACTGTGGAATTTTCATCTAATGCAGCTGCTGTCGTTTGATTAATGTTGAGTTTGATGCGCAGGTCTTCAGACCTGTGGGCGATATTGTTGAGGATCGGGATCTGAGCAGCCTTGCATCAGATAAATTCTGTGGTAAGCCTATTTAACCAATTGTTAGTGATTGCCTGTGTTTGATTGTGTGCCCAGCGATCAATGCAAGTGTCTATAAATATAGTATATGTATTTTATTAGGCAGTAAGCTGAAATAAGAGAGTAAAGATAGAGGAACATCCTGGAGGACGAAGTGATACGTCCACCCTCTCCAGAGGCCAGTGGCTGAAAGAGGAGGGAGCTCCTGACAGCGGGGGCTGCCAGCAACGTCGACTATGGATTCGCCCAGACGGGGAAGGACCATCACGACATCTCTATAAACTCTAAGTTTATAGAGATGTGGGATGGAAGAGAGTTATGTTCTGTGAATAAATTTAATTATGTTTTAGTAGGGAAACGTTTTTACTAGCATGGCAATGGAATTGCAGGTTTGTTTGAGGGGAGAAGTTGATGGAAGAACTTCGATGCAGGGAAGAAGCTAATGGAGGAAACTTCGAGAATGGAGAATTGAATGCGCGACATCTGTGGGAGAGCAGAACTCCATAGTAAGGAGTGGACCTCAAGCAGTGTAGAGGAGAAGTGAAGAGGAGTTTCACGTGTCTGTGGGATCAGTGGTGAAGCATCAATGGACCTTGATGAGAACTTTATTGTGAGCACTTTGGAAGGACTGCAGAAGAGCCTTGTTGACTATTTTGGAGAACCTAGAGATATACATGGTAGTGAGCCTCCAGGAGCAGAATAGAGGCTTATAGTGATCACACATGATGTATAAGGGGAGTGCTTGAATGCTTATTGGCATTATTAGTAAATTTCAATCACTCCAGTGTTCATTGTTGGTCGACCGACGGTCGCGGAAGTGGCTGCCGAGGTCAGTTGTCTGTTCCGGCAGGGAGTGGTTGGGTGACGTTGTACACCTGTTCGTGAGTAACAGTCTTGTGCAACAACCAGAGCTCTCTCAAAACCGCCACTATGAAAACAGCCACTACTCCATCGACCAGGATAATTTTTTAGCAAGAGGAGGAGGAGAAGAATGGCTAAAAATGACCAGACTCAAATGCTAGAGAGAACGCAAACACAGTGGCCTCCTTACCAGAGCCTCAGATATTAACACCAAGTAAAGCATCCAGCACTTCCACTAACACGATAACATCATTTATATTTGCCAACATCCAGGGTATAAAAACACGCAAATCCAACAAAATTCACTTTATAGATGGTCTCCTTCATGAGGCATCATGAAGGAGACCGTGTTTGCAGCCCATCAACCGTGAAGAGCTCAGTCCCCCAGGGTACTGTGCTTGCTCCAGTACTTTTTCTCATCCCTATATCGGACATAGACAAGAACACAACCTATAGCACTGTATCATCCTTTGCAGATGACACTAGGATCTTCATGAGAGTAGGCAACATACACGGTAGGTAGGTAGGAGTAGGCAACACACACGGCAAACCTCCAATCAGTTGTAGATCAGGTCTTTCTATGGGCTACAGAAAATAATATGGTGTTTAACGAAGATAAGTTCCAGGTCATGCGCTACGGAAAAAAATGAAAATATAAAAACGGAAACCACGTACACAACTCAGGCAAATCATAACATAGAACGAAAAGGCAATGTAAAGGATCTGAGTGTACTCATGTCGGAAGACCTAAACTTTAAAGAACACAATAAAGTAGCCGTCACAACTGCAAGAAAAATGACAGGTTGGATAACAAGAACTTTTCACACTAGAGATGCTATACCGATGATGATACTTTTCAAAACGCTTGTGCTCTCTAGAGTGGAGTACTGCTGCACAATGACAAACCCTTTCAAAGCTAGAGAAATTGCTGACCTGGAGAGCGTGCAGAGATCCTTTACTGCTAGAATCCACTCAGTAAAACATCTAAATTACTGGGACCGACTAAAGAGCCTAAATCTGTACTCCCTTGAACGCAGGCGGGAGAGATACATAATAATTTACACGTGGAAAATAATTGAGGGGCTGGTCCCAAACCTGCACACAGAAATAACATCACATGAGACCAGAAGACATGGCAGGATGTGCAGAATACCCCTGTTGAAAAGCATAGGTGCAACAGGTACTCTGAGAGAGAACTCTATCAACATTTGAGGCCCGAGACTGTTCAACATGCTTCCACTACACATAAGGGGCATAACTGGCAGACCCCTCACAGTGTTCAAGAGAGAACTGGATAAGCACCTCCAAAGGATACCTGATCAACCAGGCTGTGACTCATACGTCAAGCTGCGAGCAGCCACGTCTAACAACCTGGTTGATCTGTCCAGCAACCAGGAGGCCTGGTCGACGAACGGGCCGCGGGGACGCTAAGCCCCGGAAGCACCTCAAGGTAACCTCTTTGGAGATTTAAGCTCCATTAGCCCCAACCCCCTCCTGTCTGGACATAGGGAAGGAACTCCACTGGATAAGGGAGTACCTAAGCAACAGAAGACAGCGAGTCACTATGAGGGGTGAGGTCTCGGAGTGGCTAGCGTCACCAGTGGAGTTCCTCAGGGATCAGTTCTTGGACCTATACTGTTCATGATATATGTTGTCACAGTAATCTCTGTAGGAAGAGATTCAGCCTGCTCCATCATCACCTATTCTATCATACCACGTCTATATATTTAAGAACTGCAGCCAAAAGAGCAACAACAACACCTCTTAAAACGTCCAGACAGAGTACCATCAGTCTACCTCCCCCACGGCCCAACATCCTCCTTGCACTTGGTGGCTGGGAGCTCACGCCACCAGCAGAAACAAGCAGCTAAAGTAAGCCATTTCCTAGTTATCGATGATACCAGCGTCACCTGGATGGCTGTCGTTCCATATAATTAGAAGCCAGTCACCACCACGATTCAGATTACTCCTGAGTGCTCTACTGAGTAGACCTGTTGACATATATTGGTGTGGTAGCAGGTTTATGGAGACTAGCTCATAGCATTCTAGCACCATATTTTATTTGCACATTAACGTAATGTAAATTTGATTGTTCATACTGTTTATTTTGCACACGTTGTATTAGACCCAAGCCTGAATATTATTTTTTGTTTTGAAAATTATTTAAAGTAATATTTCATAAGTAAAGTATTTTTTAATGTTTTTTCTCTCTGTCTTATCCTACAGTTACCTCACAGTGAAGACAAATTGCAGTTTTAATTTTTAATTGAATTTTTTGCTTTTTGTTTGTTTTATGTAACTGGCATTCCATCTGCCATAGAGAGACTGCACTAACATACATTTTTCTTGTTACATACATTGGGGATCTGTCCTAAGAGCCTCACTCAGGTAATGCTTCTAGACTCTTCATTTAAAGTTGTGGTAATTGTTCTTGGCTTTATTACACGTTTAACTTTTCAGAGCTCTTAATTTTTGAGTAATTTTAATGGTGCTTCATACTGTTTGCTTTCCCGAGGGAGCATTATATGATTGTTGTATGACTTTGGATAAAGTGGTGTCTTGTGGCCAGTCATACTCGTGATTGGTTGTTCCATAATATTTGCTATAACCTGTGATTTCCACCTTAGTCTCGTCTCTACAGGAGACTTCTCATTTAGGCAGATCACTCCCTTTGGTACCCTGGTACTTTGGACTATCTCCGGGTCAAATACGTCCACGTCTTTGCAGCCCTAACGTAGGTGAATATAGAGGGCCAAAGATCCTCTCACACAGACTATGCTGTAAGGTTGGGACCCCTACAAGCAGTTCTCCTCATTAATTGACACTTCGCACCCCTACGCAGCGGTCAGAGATATGGTTCTTACACAGGTAGGGAGTTAACATTCTTTTCCGGAGCACAAAGATTGTTAATTCTGTAAGTACTATCTAGTTTAGTAGGCAACCTCTTGCCTTTGTTCTCGTCATTTAGAGACAAGGTAAGAAATCTCTACATTTTTTGGACTACCTTCGAGACAATTGTCTCACAATTCAAGTAGGATCCCTCTTGACCTTATCCTCGTCATACAGAGTACCGGGTACAAGATTCCCTACGTCCTTGAAACAATTAGTTTCATTTTTTTATCTTGAACATCTATTAAAGTTAATTGTTGAACCTTTACAATTAAGTTTAAACAGGATAGTTTACCATTGCCACGTCATTTTGTCAGTCTGACATTTCATATTTTGGTACATCACTTGGGTATTCTCTTTCATATATTTGCTATCATTCACCATGTTTCGTCTTTCTACGTTCAGACAGAATCCAAACGGTGAAGTGGACACACTAGTTCGTGCCACCAAGGCGGAGATGCTGACTCTAGTAAATGGGTACAACCTTACGGCCCCACATGGAGTCACTAAAACTGATTTACACAACCTCACATTGGATCATCTAGTAGATAATGATGTTATTACATCAGATTCTCATGAACAATACTTAATTGCAGATAAGAGCGCCTTGGGAGCAATGAAATTGAAGTTAGAACTCGCTAACGCCGAATGCGAACGATTGAAGGAACAAACTGCCCTTTTGAAGGAAGCTCTTCAAATACAGAAAGAAGAACTTCAAATTAAGGAACGAGAAGCTGCCCTTCAACGGGAGCGTGGGAAGGAAGCCCTTCAACTGAACAAACGTGAAGCTGCCCTACAACTTGAGGTTATCTTGAGATGATTTCGGGGCTTTTTAGTGTCCCCGCGGCCCCGTCCTCGACCAGGCCTCCACCCCCAGGAAGGAGCCCGTGATAGCTGAGTAACACCCAGGTACCTATTTTACTGCTAGGTAACAGGAACATAGGGTGAAAGAAACTTTGCCTATTGTTTCTCGCCGGCGCCCGGGATTGAACCCGGGACCACAGGATCACAAGTCCAGCGTGCTGTCCGCTAGGCTGACCGGCTCCCAGGTTGAACTTGAGCAGGTTGAATTCCAACGAGAGCGTGATTAGGAAATGCTAGAGTTTAAAGAACGTGAACTGGAGATACAACGTGAACACGATAAGAAACAAGCCCCCATGGCTCTTGACCACCGTAAAGAGAGCTCGACTTAGAAACTACACACCACACTCGGCGCCAGCAAGCAGAAGCTAACCTTCCGGTACGTTTTAACCTTTCTCATGCAATTAAGTTGATGCTTTCTTTTGTTGAGGCAGAAGTAGATGTATTTTTTACTTCATTTGAGGCTCTGGCTACCCAATTTAGCTGGCCTCAGGATCAGTGGTCTGTGCTTCTCAGGTCTCATTTAACAAGTAGAGCTGCAGTGACTCTCAGTACTATAGCGTTCGAAACCGACTACCAGGTATTGAAACAGGCAGTGCTCGATGCCTACAACCTATACATCGAGACCTGCCGACGTAAGTTCAGGGATTACTTTAAAGTAAGTGCTACCATTTACCTATAGTTTGCAAATAACAAAATGATATATTTCATGAAGTGGCTGGAAGCAGCACAAGTCTCCACCTTTACAGATCTCGTCAACGTCATCCTGGTGAAAGAATTCCTTAGGCGTGTACCTAATCCCATGTGTCTCTACCTAGCCGACCAGGAAGAAACCAACGTTAATAGATGTGCTCAGTTGGCTGACTCCTACCATCCGACACACCTTCTAGTAAGACCTCCTGGTTTAGTCCTGAAAAAGTGAGTACCAGTAATGTGAACTCCTGGTTGTATTGCAATTATTGCAAAGACTTTGGGCATACCATAGAAAAGTGTATCAATCCTCACTGTAAGGTCAGCCGTGAGACTAAGCCCAAATCACCACCTCCTAAAATTCCTAAAATTACTAAGCCTGTGATGAATATTTCTTGTTTTGTAAATTGTTTAAAGTAATGTTTCATAAGTAAAGTATATTAAAATGTTTTTTTCTCTCTGTCTTATCCTACTGTTACCTCACAGTGAAGACAAATAGCAGTCTTAACTTTTTTTGTATTTTTTGTTTTTGTTTGTTTTATGTGGCTGGCATTCCATCTGCCATAGAGAGACTGCACTAACATCCGTTTTTCTCGTCACAATATAAATGATCTCCCAGAGTGAATAGACACTTTCCTCTCAATGTTTGCACATGATGCAAAAATTATGAGGATGATTAAAACGGTGAAGACATTATGAGACTACAAGAGGACCTAGACAAACTGAAGGAATGGTCCAACAAATGGCTACTAAAGTTCAACCCGAGTAAATGTAAGGTAATGAAACAAGGGGGAGGAAATGGGAGGCCAGACACTGGATACAGAACAGGAGATGAAGTCTTTCACGAAACGGACAGAGAGAAAGGTCTAGGAGCTCATATCATGCCAAACCTGTCTCCTGAAGCCCATATCAAAAGTATAACATCGGCGTCGTATGC